>NW_014542928.1:0-23201 GCF_000741045.1 Vigna radiata var. radiata | reverse complement strand
AAACATAAAATAAATTAAGAAAGTTAAAGTACATACATAAATTACGTAAATTATATATTCTTTAATTAAATAAACAAGTTAAAAAAATTATGTATTAAATTCAATTTCACAAACAAATAAAATAAAATAAAAGTAAAAAATAAATACATATTAATATACAAAATTTAAAATAAAAAAAATATATTTAAAACAGAATGAAAAAAAAAAAAGCAAAACCCTAATCATTGCAATACCTATGCCGCAACTCATCTCCCTGCCACAACTCACCTCTGCCGCAACTCAGCTGCCGCAACTCAGCTACTCTGCCGCAACTCGCAAGCACCCCCCGCCCAGCTCGCCGCGTCTCGAACTGCGGCTAACGACTGCCGCATCTCCCAAATGCGGTTACGCTCTGCCGCACCTCCCAGGTGCGGCACCCCTCAACCGCGACTCTGAGTTGCGGCGCACCTCCCTCTGAACTCGACACACACCCAACCCCAACCCCTTTCCTCTCCTCTCCTCTCCTCTCAGTGCAAACATTTCAAATCCTCTAACCAACAACACAGATCTACTCTAAATATATATTTCAAACAAAATTTCAAACAAAATTTCTAACTTACCTGATATGGGTGCTAGAAGAACTCCTGGATCTCACTGCCACCAGCCTTCTTCTTCTCTGTTCAGTGCAAGGTAAAAATAAGGGGTTCAGTGCAAAGTAAAAATAAGGGGGTGCAGAGATGCGGTCTTCTAAAATGGAAGACTAATGGACGTTGGAATTCACAATTACCAGCTTTTTATAAAATCAAAATATTCTCTCTTCAATAAAGTAGGGATAAAATAGTAATTTAGGAGGTGCAGGGAGAAGGGAGGGAGGTGCAGGGAGAAGCACTCTTTTTATAATTCTCTTTTGTTTCATTTATTCTTTTCTCCTAAGTATTGTTCATCGTTTGTTGTGTCACCACCACTAATCGAGTCATTTTCATTATTTAGTCTCATTTTTTTTTATCTATCATCTTATTCTCATATCTTTTTTCTAATTTAGATCACCATCCGCCAACTTCAACCATCATCAATTTATTGTAGCGATTTTTATAAACTTTAAAAACAATATAACGTATAGTTTTATTTAAATATATGTACAATGTTTTCTAATAATTAAAAAAAGTAAAAAACATATTTAACTCATTATAGATGTTGGTGTAAATTTCGGAAATTGAAGAAGACTAGTTTTTGTTAGCTGATCTGGTCAGAAAAGAAAAATATTGTTTGTAGCAAATCAAAGCATGACAACTTCAAGCATCGAAGTTTACACTATTTGGCCTGCTGGAGACATTGACAAATAGTAGAGAAGAAAATGAGATATCAAATCCCAAAATAAAAGGGAAACCTAATCCCATAATTGTGAATCCCAATTTGTCAATTCCATTACCCTTATTTAACAAAGCTTCTTTCTGTCAAACATTTACGCCTTAAGATACTCATGTTTACAAAATTGCAAAATAAATAAATGCATTAATTTCAACATCACATACACCCTCACAATGCAGCTGCCCTAATATGAGAATAAATTACACTTAAACTTAAACTGATATTTAAATAGTGTTGAGTTTTTACATGTTTTAAAATAAATACATGTTTCAATTGATATAAGTTATATGAGATGAATAATACAACATTAAAAGTTATATATAGATAATTTGTGTATAATATTGTATTTTTATTAAAATAATATAATTTACTCACATACTTATAACTTACTTTATCTATATATATTAGTTTTGAATGATTATAAAATTATTTAAATTTTAGTATATCATAAACTAAAAATTATCTCTAAAAATAAACCATATTTCAATTAACCATTCAATATCTATTTTCTAATTTTGAATGTGCAATAACTCTTAAAATTCGTCTAGATAGAAATATTATTATATGGGTGAAATATAATAGTATTTAGAAAAAAGGTTTCATTTCACCTTATATATAAAACAATTAGTATTTTAAGAAACCTAAAAAAGCAAAATTTTAAACAAGACGATTTTTTTTTTATAGTTTAATAATTTAAAAAAAAAATAACGACCAGCTCCATCATTTCATTATTAGAAGTTGACTTAAAATGCCTTCTTGTCATAATTAGAAAAGTCAAAACGATATTTCATTTCTGTCACTTAAAAAAAAGGTATTATTTTATATAAACGACGTTCTTACTATGGAAAGTACTTTGATAAATTTGATTAAATTAAAAGTAAACTAAGATGTTATTGAGTTGAACTTTCAATTTGGATGAATATGCTATAATCTAGTTAGCCATGAAGTGAAAAAAACTACTATAACTTATGCAAACTATTATACCACTAGTAATACTTTTTTTTTTGTATAATATAATTGTAATTAATGTAATTTTAGAATCTTAAGTTAAAATTTTATATCATATTGATTAGGAGTGTTAAATAATTGATTTGTATGTATTTTAATAAATATGTGTATCGTATTTATTATTTACATGTATATAAAGAATTTTTAAAACTCCATAGTTTTTTTTTTTATTAAATTATAATTACTCACTAATAAAAATTAACATTAAATTACAAGATATCGAATTCAATGGAATTGACTGCAATAATATCGTAACCGTAGGGAAGCAAAGCAGCGAGTTTCTTTTATTTATTTTTAATTATAGATTAAACAGAAAGTGATTCAATGGGAGATATTTAATTAATTTATATTTATATTGATAAAAAAATCGAGATCTAAAACGGAAGAGACGAGTGAGTTCACATAGTTAAGAACGCCGTACAAGGGTGAAAACGGCTAGGAAAACCGTCTTTCCGCTTTTAGCAACCAAAACCAAAACCTTCTCTGCTACTTCCGTCTAACAAATTCAGTTTATAACTGCAACTTTCTCGTTCTTTTCTTTTCAGCAACACTTTCGTTTTTTTTTTGAATTATTTCCATTTCCAGAATTTTGAATTTTCACTGCGTCAACTTCAGAGCTGAGTTGCCCCTGTTTTGTTGAATTCTATGAGCAGAGGTTTCGTCTTGGTCGAGAATTTTAAGGTTGGTTAGACTCGCTGCCTCTCTCACCAAACCTATTTCTAGGTTTCATGTGTTAGAAATCCCCGATTGCTTTGTCAAAATTGTCGTCGACCTATATATTCTTTTCAAAACTATGTTAACAGTTCACACATAATAACGAGGATTGGAATCCGTCACAAACCAGTCGTTGACAAGATTTTCAAAATTCTAGGTCCCTTGTAATTTACGCCGTTTTATTCCTCAACATTCAGGTTTTGGGAACCCTAAGTTCCTTGTTATTGAGTTAACTTTGTGGGGTTTTTAGTGGCTTGTTGTTTTTAAGGTGTATGTTTGAAATGTATTTTCACCTCTATATTTAGTTTCAGTCGTGGTTTTTTGGTGGATTGAAATTTTCTTTGGGGTTTGGATGCGTAGCTTTGAGGTATGGGAACGCCGGCCTTTAAGTTGTTGTTCATGGATCCGGATTCTCTATAGTGTGAAGACTGTAGAAAATGAGTTACAGAGATGGATATGACGGTGTTAGATTAATAATTAATATTTAATATGTATCGAGATTGTAAAAGGACTTTAAATCAGCTCAACGAAGTGCAATCAGGAAATACGAAGTATGCATATGCATACTGATATTGGATTTCTAATATTTTGCCTATGCAGTCTTTTTTAATTTTGCCTAAAGAGCTGAAGTTTTATTTTGTTCTTTCAAATATTTTTAGAGCAGTTGCATATCCTGGCTTGGGCATGGACTTAAAACTTACCATTCTCAAAAATCTGCTGTTGTGATATTGTAGGTTTCTAATTATCGATTTTGAAAATTTTATTTTTGGGTTTTTTTGCTGATGTTAATTTGCTTAATCGATAAGCTAGCTAATTTGAGTAGACAACTTACAGACTTCGAGAGTGCTGGTGAATATGGAAGCGGCGTCTCATGCAAATTTTTACACAGAGGAACTCTAGCATTGGTTAAATTTTTCAAGAAGTTTGATTTCCAACCCAAGTATGGAATACCCTTTTTCCTCCAAGGAAAGAGAAATTGGGGATTGGCAATCTTTCGGAAATCAGTTGGTGGGATCAACATCATTAGATAGCAGAATGAGCAATTCAATATCAGAGGATATGCCCAATAGCTTCTCAGAGCTCATGAACTTTGATACTTATGCTGGTCTGTGCACCAGCCCATCCATATCTGATCAGATTTTAGCTAATGAGCTTCCGTCCTTTGCTTCATTACCATATTCATTGCCTGATGGATTCAACCTAGTCCAACAGAACAATGGGCAATGCTATATGTCAGGAGTTGGTAGAAATGACAACGATATGGAAAGCTCCCCCATTTATGGGGAGAAAGTTGCCTGTCAGCAAGTGGACACCCTTCTTGGTTTCTTAAATGATGCAAATGAAGCAAATAACTTGAATTCTAAGCTAAAAATTATTGGCTCTTCTCAACATCTGAATAACTCTGATGCAGGAAATTATATAATGTCCAGGCCACCTGCTTTATCACTTGATGAGAGAATGCTGAGGGCTTTGTCCTTCTTTAAGGAATCAGCTGGAGGGGGAATATTGGCACAAGTTTGGGTACCCATAAAGAATGGCGATCAATTCATCTTAAGCACGAGTGAACAACCTTATTTGCTAGATCAAATGCTAGCAGGGTACCGCGAAGTGTCCAGGACATTTACATTTCCAGCAGAAGGAAAATCTGGTTGTTTCTTAGGACTTCCTGGTCGTGTATTTACCTCCAAAGTTCATGAGTGGACGTCAGATGTTGGTTATTACAGTATGAATGAGTACTTAAGGTTCGAGCATGCAATTAATCACCATGTTCGTGGATCAATTGCATTTCCCATTTTTGAAATGCACTCGGAATTGTTGTGTTGTGCTGTACTGGAAATTGTCACTACAAAGGAAAAGCCAGATTTCAACAGAGAATTTGAAATTGTTTGCCGTGCACTCCAGGTATCTTTTTCTTTTAACAAAGTTACTTGCCTTTCTGCACTTTTTTGTCTGTCTCACTGCATTTCATAATGAGTTTGATGGTAGTTTACCCGGTGTCCTTCACCATAAAATTCAGAATTTTCCTTGCGCTCTATTTGTTACTCTGTTAAAAATATACGTGGAAGTAGAATGCTTTTAGGGGGTATGTACAAGTTAAGTTGGGTTAGGTTGGTTGGGTTTGGATAAATCCATGACCCGACCCAATAAAAAATTCTCATGATAAATCGAGTTGGTTCAATGTTTTGAAATAATGAAATTGTCAAACAGTAAGTATACTTTGATAATAGGAGTAAACACAATTTGTCCTATCTAGTTGAAGCAATAACGCAAGTAGTCAATCACATTGCGTGCAAACTAATTCAAGGCTTCAAACCAATGAAGCCACAACACACTCAATCTAAACTAATTCAAAGCATGGAAGTATATAGAACATAATTCGTCCAAATTAACAAGTTATAACCACAAAACAGCATTATGACGTAGTAGTCTGCTTTTACATATGAACCAGTATAAAAATGCCAAGAGTAAATCTTTCTTTCTTTGAACTAGTTTACTTTGCATGTTCTTAAAACTAAGCTAAAGAACGAGAGATCTTATAGACTAAGTTTTTGAAGGTCTTTGACTTATTATTTGACAGCTCAAAATCTTGCATCTGACTGAGCTTTCATCAAACAATTCATTGCAAATATACACAATTCAACCCTCCATTGTGTATTTGACTTGTTTTTCACAGTTATGAAGCCACTCTTCAGTCACTTAGAAAACCCTTTTTTTCTATGCGTGAACTCTTCAAATTTTTACCAAATGTAACCTTTTTTTCTATACTTTATGAAGATTAAATAGTGTACAACAAACTTTAATTCCGTCAGTATGTTGTACTGAAATATGTCAATACTTATTTTACCGAATGACTCTATCCTTTTATGAATTTGAACATTATACTATAGTTGCAGGTAGTAATGATAATGTATTTATCATGATTTTCTGCAGCTTGTAAATTTAAGCACTGCCAAGCCTCTTCGATGTCTTCCCCAGGTATTTGTGAATTTGTTTATTTATTTTGCATATCGATATTGCCACATCTGGCCCACATTAATTGAGATGTGGTTTTATCTGTATTTTTCACCTGCAATATTATTTCTTCTGCAGTGTCTTTCAAACAACAAAAAGGCTACTTTGACCGAGATAGTTGATGTGTTACGTTCTGTCTGTCATGCACATAGATTACCACTGGCACTGACATGGCTTCCCTGTTGTTACACTGAGGGGTCAAGAGGTGAAGTTACTAGGATACGAACTAAAGGGTGCCATTCAACTATTAGTGGAAAAAACATACTCTGCCTTGAAGAATCTGCTTGCTATATAACTGATAGAGCACTGGCAGGATTTGTCCGTGCATGCACAGAACATCATATTGAGGAAGGGAAAGGTATAGCTGGGAAAGCTCTTCGATCAAATCATCCTTTCTTTTGTCCTGATGTGAAGGCATATGATATTAGTGAATATCCACTTGTCCATCATGCACGCAAGTATAATTTGAATGCTGCAGTTGCAATTAGGCTAAGGAGTACTTATACTAATCATGATGATTACATATTGGAATTCTTTCTGCCTGTTAACATGAGAGGGGGTTTAGAGCAGCAACTTTTATTAGACAACCTCTCAGGTACAATGCAGAGAATTTGTAGTAGTTTGAGGACGGTGTCAGATGCTGAATTATCAAGAATAGATAGTTCACAACAAGGATTTGAAATGAAAAATGCCCCCTATTTTCCTCCTTTGTCATGTCAAAACTCTGGAGTACCATTAATAAATGGTGACTATCATTCTGTTCCAATGATGCCATCGACGCCAACAAACGCAGGAGGCAATGAAATTGAGCCTTCTGCTAATCAGGTACGCATGCTATTCTTTGGACGGAATAAATGTATTTTATTATCTTGCAAATTTTGTAATAGCACGTTCTTATTGATGTCCAAGTTTGCGAATAATTTTCCCCATGAAATGATTAGCCACCTAATGTGTATAATAAGCCTTTTTAAAGTTTTTAATCTTCATAAATTTCTGGTAATTCTTAACCAGGAAGATTGCATACGTCTACAAGATTAGCTGTTAATAGTTTATTATTATAGTGATATAGTGGCAGAATTAAATGTGAAATTGTTGCTCCATTGTGGACACATCTACTGAAAGTGATTGTGAACTGTGGAGTAGATCACTGGAGAAACACTGAATGCTCATTATATTTCTTTCTTTTATGTAACGAAGTTGTCTGTTAATCGGCAGCAAAGTTGATATAGTTTATGCATCAACTTTTTAAGTTATGGGTGGTGTAACAGTTTTTAATATTTCCTGAGACATTTCTTGTCCTGTAGGGAAGAAATGGAGCAAAAAGACAGGTCCAGAAAAATAGAAGTACATCAGAGAAGAATGTTAGCTTGAGTGTTCTCCAACAATACTTTTCTGGTAGTCTGAAGGATGCTGCAAAAAACATCGGTGGTTAGATTCCAACATTATTTATACTAATTTCCGTATATTCATTGAACTGGGTTATTTATTTTGGATTAAGATGACTGGTGTTAGATTTTTTATCAGATATGCGATTTGGTTATATTGGTCAATCTTAACCATCATTTGAGCTGTATACCTTCTGAAAGCAATTATAAGTTTCTTTTTTCTTCTCCAGTTACTATTTGGTGCGGAAAACAATGAATGCATTTCACCATGTATCGTATGACGGAGTTGTTTAAATGGTGTTGATTGCATATGTAGCACCTTTTAATTTGAAGCACTCAATTGTTAGTATTATATTGAAAGATACAAGAGTGCTGTTTAAAGAGTGGTAATTGCAGTATCTTAGCTTCCTCGTTAGTAACAATTTTACTTGATATATGTAATACAACTGTTCCATCTTGAATAAAGAGAACCATTTCGTCGTCCAAAAGAGATGTTCAGTATTTCTGAAAGGAAATTCTTGTTAATTGAAACAATTTTTTATTGACAAATATTTCTCCTTTGACCAGTTTGCCCGACAACTCTGAAAAGGATATGTAGGCAACATGGAATTTCAAGATGGCCATCCCGCAAGATTAATAAAGTGAATCGATCACTGAAGAAGATACAGACTGTGCTGGACTCTGTCCGAGGAGTGGAGGGAGGGTTGAAGTTTGATCCCTCTATGGGGGCATTCGTGGCAAGAGGTTCAATCATCCAGGAAACTGATGCACATAAAAGTCTTCTGTTTCCTGAGAAAAATATTATAAAAGACCCTGCACATATTACACAAGAAGCAGTCCCGGTACCTCGTGCACCTTGTAATGAAGTTGAGAATTTTTCATTTAAGTTGGAGGAAGAATTGAAGAAAACCAACTCTTTTTCCGTTGGTTGTTGTGAAGATTCAAAATCAATGGCAATTGACGATGGGTCATGCGAAATGGAAAGCCTTTGCACCAAGTTGCAGGATTGTCCTGAACAAGCTTGTTTGGGCTCTGTTCTTCCAAAAGAACAGGAGAAATGGACTCGGAACAAGAGTGGTTTGAGAGTAGAAAACTTTAAATGCAGTATTCTTGGTCAGAGTTCAAATTCCTTGATTGGTAAGGAGATGGATATTGGTGTAGATGGGGATGCTGAGGTTGTTGAACCTAACCACCCCAGTTCCTCAAGCTTGACAGACTCATCTAATGACTCTGGTTCAATGATGCATAGCATTTCATCAGGTTCTGAGAGCTTCAAGAACCATAATCAGTCCAAAGTTAAGTCAACCATCGTTGACAGTGGATCAAAACTAATTGTCAAAGCTATCTATAGAGAAGACACCATTCGTTTCAAGTTCGACCGATCTGCTGGTTGTTTCAGGTTATATGAAGAAGTTGCAGCAAGATTCAAACTACAAACTGGGTCGTTCCAACTCAAATATCTAGATGATGAAGAGGAATGGGTGATGTTGGTGAGCGATGCTGATTTGCAAGAGTGTCTAGACATATTGGATGATATTGGTACATGCAGTGTCAGGTTTCTTGTTCGTGATTTGCCTTCCATTTTAACCAGTTCTGGCAGTAGTAATAGCTACTTGGGAGGCAGCTCATAGATGTTGTTGGCGACTTCAGTGTAAAGTTCGAGTCTCACTTTGACAAGGAGATATTAGTTTTTCGGAATCTTCTAAAGGTTCTGCATCTTGAGAAGTTTGAATATTATCCACAAGCCACCTACGCCAAGTGCAAAGCTTTAATCATCCAAACCTAGTGCATTGCCAAATTATCATTTCTGAATAGCTTTTTGGAAGATAGAAAGGTGCGGTTCATTGGAAGTATTGCGTGTTAAATACATTGTTCTGTACATATCGAACACATAGCAGCAGAATAGAAATTCGTAGTGGTAGTAGCAGTAGTCAGGATTGAGGTAAACAGTAATGCTGTGATCGCACTCTGTTATTGTAAATAGATAGTATCTGGATAGATTGATTGATTCCCCATGACATAATATAGCTAAAATATGGTTGTATGGACAAAAGAGGACAAATCCGAGTTACGTGGCTACAACGACAACTAATTCAGTATTGCCCCAAGGCGATTATAAAAATTATTGTAGATTTGGGTGATTGCATCTTTTTTGACTTCAAATGACAAAGACGAATAACATCACCCTCTTGTGATTTAATTGATAAGGAATTTGTTCTAGTTCGAAGCGACAATTCTGCTCTGCATTGGCTTTGGAAAATTTGGTTTTCTATCTGAAAGATTTGATTAACTTTGTCTCTATCAGTAAGTATACTACTACATAAAAATATTCTTCCATGTGAATGAACATTGACATACCGTATTCAAATACTAACTTGTGTGCAGAATGTTGTACTTACTGTTGAGTTTAAATGGGATTTGTCTCCTTGACATTTACTTTTTCATTGGATGTTCAAGCGGTTCTTTAATCAAAAGAAGACCAAACTTTAATATTGCTTCAAATTACATATGATGAAGAACCGACGATTGCACCTGAAAAATGTCTGAATCAGCATTTAGTAAAATATAAGCGCTTCCTATGTTGGTTTCTTGTGCCACTCAGCATAGCCTTTCTTATAATAGGCCAATCTGGTGCTGTTATCCCTGGAAGGTTTTACAATGATCAGGGTGAAAATAGCAAATGGATGGCTACTCAAGTTCAAACTGCTGCCTTCCAAATCATGTCCGTTCCTTCGCTTTCAGAGGCTTCAACTTCTGTAATGTTTTGTTCTGGGAGTCTCAATTGCTGCTGATTGTATGATGTACTCCACTGAACTCTTATACGTCTCGGCTTCTACGTAATTCCTGATTTGTGCATTTTAATGTAGTTTTCTCATGTTTTATCATTGCCCAAAAAGTTCACAGATTTGATTATAAACTCTACAGTGGTTCTGACGTTGTCTGCTTTTCTCCTTGCTGTCGAATGAACCTTCCAAGGGAAAAAGTACGTGATTGATTTCTATGTAACCTTGGAGATTCTGCATTGTATTATGCTGCCCTTTGAGATGATTCTAAAGAAGTAAACGTTTTTTTGTTGTTTTCGGAAATGCAAATCTTCACATCACTTGTTGCCACTGCTGCTTCTATCTATCATATCCTAGGCCTTTTTTCAAGTAGTGGCGTACTTTGCATGGAGGAATGAAGAGTTTTGGGAAAGGACAAGTTGCTCATGTAACGACTGGTTTAGACAGCAGTAGCAAGGCATATATGCTCTGTTGGTGATGATGTTGGCTTGATCTTCCCAATGTCGTCTCTCTACTCCAATAAGGGCTGTTTATTTAGCTGTATCTCGCTGCTGTTGTTTTAGGGTTCATGATATGATGGAATCAAGATAATTTTCTTTGTTTGAGGTTAAGTCTGAGAATGATACTGCTTGTTGAGAATATTCCGTATCATACCTATCCTGAAGTACCGTTTTTCTTTCTGATAAATAAGTTTTTTATACCTTCAAAGTAAATCTTTATTAAAACTAATACCTTTAAAATTTTTGGTGTTTTTTATACCAATATTTAAAATTTGTATACCCCAGTGTAATTCAACCCTATGGGTATGCAGATGAAACAATTTATCATTCATTCTTGTAACTCTAATAATTACTCTACTATTGGAGTGTGTGTGTGTGTGTGTATATATATATATATATATATATATATATATATATATATATATTATTTTTTTTTATCACTTAAAGTTAAATTAAAACTTCAATAATACTTTTACATAATGTAAAATTAATTAAATGTTAAATTTCATATCATTATTAATTGGGCTGTGTTTACAAAATTTTATATAATTTTAAAATTATTTAGAAGTTTATAATATTAGTTACTTTTATGCTTATAAAAAAATAATGTTGGAACTACAATTATAAATTAATTGAATTTATATTTTAACATAAAAATATTAATAGAAATGCCTCTTATACACATTTTATACTCTGACTTTTACTTAATCTTTAATAATCATAATCTTAAAGTTAAAGAAATAGAATCAAACCATTCAAGTAGACAAATATTAAAAACACCTCACATTACAAATTGATTCCATTTTTTAATAACATCATGTATTGCAAATTACCTATCATTTTTTATAATAATAATAATTATTATTAAATTTATTTTTAAAAAACTATAGAGATAGAACATGACTTTTTTTTCATATAATATTTATTATCAAATGTTGTGATAAAATGAAAGATTTATTTGTGAATGAAAAAAAAAAAGAACATTTGATTGAGATTTGGATGAGGTGGATATGCTTTACATAGGGTGAAGGAGTTGGGTCCCACCTTAGAATATAAAATAGAAAAAAAAAAATAGAAGTTGAAAGAAATAAAGAAGGTGCTGCGAAACAAAACCCGCCCCCTTCTTCGCCGTGTAATTGTAAGGCGAAAGCCACCCGAATCGGTTGGCTTTGGTGCGAAGAGCTAAACCTCAGCATACACAATCTGCTTCTTTATATGCCGTCTCTCTGCAATTCCCATGGAACCCAAACCACAACCCTCAGGTTCGTTTTCCGAGCTTAATTCTCTGTGCCGCACTTTTTCTTTATTTTCTTTTTTTAATTTCCTTCACGCCATGTTTTCCGTTAGGACATACCGTTTTCTCCAAACCCTAAAATCCTACGCATTCCACTAATTGACAATCCCCTCCCTTTTGTTCCTTCCCTCGATTTGTTATATCATTCATTTTCATCAACCGCTTTTTTCTATATAAATTGATGCATGTGTACTCTGAATATTCTGAAAACGAGTTTGCTTTCTGTTCGCCTCTGACTAGAATCGAATCCTGCCTTGATTATATTCTAATTTATTTTCCCAACTTGCTAGTTTTTATTTTTGTGTTTCTGATTGTTCTAAACAGCCTAACTTCAACTTTCTCAAGAAGGTTCCTTGTTATTGATATATACGAAGTATGGCGCCAGAAATTCTTACGAGCTGCACTTTAAAATCTGAAAATTTTCTGATGTTTTTTTGGTTGTTTGTGTAAATTTTGTGGCAGCAAATAGTCCTCCACCAAAACCCTGGGAACAAGCAGGTTCCTCTTCTGGCCCAGCGCCTTTTAAACCCCCGTCAGCTGGCAACACGAGTGATGTAGTTGAGGCTTCAGGGACCGCGAAACCTGGGGAAATTGTTTCTGCTTCTGATAGGACTGCAGCTGTTAACAGGAATTCTCTCGGGAGGCCCGTGCCCACAAGGCCGTGGGAGCAGAATTATGGAAATAACGCATATGGAGGTAATTTCTTCTTCCTTGTTGAAAAATGTGTCGTTATGTAAACTTTTCTCTCTGTTTGCGTATTTTAACGAACCTTGTTATTTTTATTATTGTAATTTGTAGGATATGGTTCTACCATGAATTATAATTCTGGATATGGATCTGGAATGTATGGATCTTCTTATGGTGGACTAGGAGGAGGAATGTATGGATCTTCTTATGGCGGGGGACTTTACGGTAACAGTATGTACAGGGGAGGATATGGTGGTGGCATGTATGGGTCGTCCGGGATGTATGGAGGGGGAATGTATAACGGTGGCTTTGGAGGTCCAATGGGTGGTTATGGCATGGGTGGTGGGCCTTATGGAGATCAAGACCCCAACAATCCCTTTGGTGGCCCTCCATCCCCACCTGGATTTTGGATTTCTGTCCTACGTGTGGTGAGTGATAGTCTAGTTTTTCTTCCATAGAGGTGAATGATGAAAATGAAGAATGGTCATTGTTTCTCCATATTTGGTTAGCTAGATTAGATTGTTTGAAGTCATATTTAATTCTTTACCACTAGCAACTTCATGGTTGTGATTGTTTGTTGGTTGACCCATTCATTTTTTCGTTTCATGTTGTGCAAAAAGAATCCAAATCTTATGTTTCAATCTTGTTATAAGGGTAATATTAGTGTTTGTTTGATTGAGTTAATTTTAAGGAAATATTTGCTTATTTTTATCCGATTTCTGAGAAGGCTTCTGAAGAAAATAATTGATTCCAAACATTCTGCTAATATTTTTGTAGCTGGGAATTATTGGTCTCTAGTGAAATTTCTATTAGCTAAAGGGCCTGGTTATTATAAGCAACATAGGAATATTATATTTAGGTACATATATTAATATGGATATGAATTTGTTATGTGTTATTTAAAACCTTTTTTTTTGGCATTTTTTGAATTCATTTCCTCTATTGACAGATGCAAGGTGTGGTTAATTTTTTTGGTCGAATATCAATACTCATTGACCAAAACACACAGGCTTTCCATCTGTTCATGACTGCACTTCTCCAGGTTTGTTTATTCGTCATTCTCTTTCCATTTTACGTAGTTTTGTCTATTTGCTAATTGTATGCCCAGCTTCTATGGTTGTTGGAACTTTGGAAGAATGATAATGCAGTGAAAAAGGAAGGTCAGATATGTTTTTAATTGCTTTGAAATTTTATCTTTGGGGAGGATCTCCTATACAACGTTTGATTGGTTTTTTTTTTTTTTTTACATAAAGTGGTTGGTGAAATTGTTTTCCTTTGGATATTGACAATGAGATATATTGCTATCAAATACGAGAAAGGATATACAAAGGGTGCATTCTCTTTCATACAAAATTTTAGGTGTATTTGGTCTCGCATGATGAATAATAACCTATTCCGGCAAAACCACCAATTTGAAGTCCCTACCAGCTTTTCTGAAGACTCATTTTTTAGAAGAAACTAACTAATCTTGTCCAAGCAGACCTATTAACGGCGTGTTACTTCCTCGGGAAGTTTATGCAATATTTATTTTAATGTAGCAGTAAGCCCGTTGGGTATATAATGTAACATTTTCTTTGCATTTGTTGAACTCATTTCTCTGCATCACAATGCTAAATCTGGGAACACATTCTATATTATATAACACTTCCATTTTCTTGTGTTGTGAGCATAGTTTAATTTAAGATGATTTCTTGATCTCTAATGCAGCTGTTTGATCGCTCTGGTTTATTGTATGGAGAGCTAGCTAGATTTGTCTTGCGCTTGCTTGGGGTTAGAAGTAAGTCAAAGAAGGTTCACCCGCCAGGTCCAAATGGACAGCTGCTGCCTGGACCATATAATTCTTCTGGAGATGTAAATTACATTGAGGCACCAAAGGCTGCTCCAAGTGGTTCATGGGACAACGTTTGGGGAAATGACTCCCCTCAATGATATGGTGAATTTATTCTGCTAAAAGAGATCGTCCAAATACATTGAAAAGAAGAGAAAAAAGCATTCCACAAGAAGATCCTGAAGCTGCAAAATCGTGTATATCCCAGATTTTAAGCTCAGTTTCCTGTTCTCTTTGCTTGCGTTGGTCTTGATTTTCCTGGAAGGGGATCTTAAATAACATACCCACCCCTGCATTATACCTTGTAAGTGTTTTTTTGAATCTACAGGATGCTTATATGTGCTCCCTCATATGTATTATTTTGTATCACAACCTCATTGAGATTTTCTGGGGGCATTTAAGTACGCTCCTTTTCGTGTACTTGTAGCGTGACTTCAGATTTGCTTTACGTATGGATGTGCCATACATCGGTATGATTAAATAGTCTCTATGTTAAATTTTAGGTTTAATTGCAGTTTTAGAAACGAATAGTATAGATGATGCATAATTTTGATTCTTCATTAAGTTTTTTTGTTGGATTTGGTTCTTTCTTTCATTCTAATATTTGCAATTAACTTCTTTTATGAAAATTGGTCCCGGTCTGTCTAACTTATCATATCCCAAGTTTCGGTTGCCTTTGTGCAAACTCATTCATGCCTAACTTTATGCACTATAGGAAGGAAAATGTTAGCATCACAATACTGAAGACTTTTTTAATATTGGATTTTTAGAAAATACTAAAATGAATGGGTTTTACTTCATATTAAAGATTCCCATTTATGATTTTGAAGTCATCAATATATTTCTATTTAATAATAAATTGTTTCTAAAAAGTATACTAGAAAATAATATATTCTACTGAAACTTTTAAGAAGATAATGCATACTAGTGATTTGTAAGTTTTTCAATTCAGAATTTAAAAATTTGAGTATTGTATTTCTCTCGGTATAATTCAATTTTTCTATGTTATACAATTTGGAAGGTTACATTTTATCGTTCAGAACGTGTAATCCTTTAACTACACTAAAACTCGGATTATTATTTTGGATTAAAGACTTCTCGTAAATGATGAAAAAAATTACAATCGAAATAATTGATAAATGTAAATTATAAAATATTTGTGTTAAATTTTGTAGTGAAAGTTATCCTATGATTTTTTTTTTTTGCAAGTGTTTAAATTTAAAAACTTTAAAATATATACTTTAAATTATATTTCATATACAATAATATTTTATTTAAGTTTTCGCTACAAATAAATAAAGGCAGCACAGGATAAAATCATGAGGGCGTAAAGCAAAATTCATTAGACTTCTAAATCCGTAAAGCAAAATTCATTAGAAAAAAGGTTAAACATGTTTTTAGTTTCTATATTTTGGAGTGATTTTGATTTTAGTCTCTTTTTCAAACTAAGGTATAATTTAATTTTTCAACTTTAAAAAAGGTTTTAGTTATTTTTACCAAATTTTTTTAATTTTATTTACTGTTTCAAGCACGTTTCATTACAGCATTTGGATTGTTTATACTATTTGACACATTTTTACTTCAATGTTATAAATCAGAATTTTCTAAAATTAAAGGACTAAATTATATTTTAATTTGAAAGAGGAACTAAAACTAAAATCGACCCAAAATATGAACTAAAAACATATTTTACCTTAAGAAAAAACACTTTTATGGGCTCAAGTTATTTAAAAAGAAAAGTTGCAAAAATTATGAATTCCACTTCATGTAATGAAGGCCATTATAATTTTATTATTATACTTTCAAATATGTTTTTATTAATAATTTATAAGAAAAATACGTTAAGAAATATATTACTAACACTTCTCCAGCAAGAGGAGTTTGATTAACAACTGTTTTGTTGCAGTATATAAGCAATTTTTTTTTTCCGTAGTTTTCAAACATTTTAGTATAAAAATAAAACGTGTATTAAAAGAGCTGTCAGAAAATATGATATGGAGTATGTTTATGATTCAATCTGAAATTTACACAGAGAATTGCCAGATTCAAGTTTTGGATCTCTGTTCTCTGGCGCACACGTGTATGAAGTGAATGTTGATTAGCGAAGAGAAAAACGAAGAATAAAGCATGATTATGGATTAGTACGAAAAGAAAAGAAAAGAAAAAGAGAATTTTTGGGAGCATTGATTCATGAACCATGATGTTGCTTGCACACACAGATTCAGTAGTCACTCACTAGCTCTCAAAGAATAACAAAGTGTCACTAATAACTATTAAGCAGAACAAAACACGGATTCCATTCTGAGAGATCAACCATGAAGAACGACCACGACGATGACAACAACAACAACAAAGCCGAACGCAGCAAAGACACTGCTGTGGGAATCCTAGATTCCCGATTTAATCAGACCCTCAGAAATGTTCAAGGGTATCTATCCTCCTTTGTTCTCTCTACTTACCTAGTTGCTTTTAATTTTTCCTCATAATTTTCTATCCAGAACTCACGATCTCGAGAATTTCGCTGCTTGATTTGCTGATCTTCACTTCCTAATGTTTTCTTCCGTTTGATTTAGAAAACCCATTACAAATTTTGAATCTTTTTGGGATTAGGATCACGAATTTTCGATGGGTGAAATTCTAATACACCGTACTCAGGAATGGTTTATGTCCGCTGGTGTAACCACCCCATTTTGATGTGATTGTGATCCGTTCAATCAAATTGGGTAGCTTTTTTTCTTTTTGTATGGGTTGTTGCTCTGAAATGCTGGGGTAAAGGTAATGGAAGCATATGCCATATACAATTGATGGAAATTTATAATTTCATATTCTTCCTTTGTGAAGGTTACTCAAGGGTCGTAACATTCCTGGTAAAATATTATTGAGCCAGAGGGTTAGTTCTCCAGATTACTCAAGCTTACCTTCACCAACTTATACAAGGAGCCCCTCATACAGTGATACTAGAACAAGTGGCCACACATCTGAGAGAATAGAGGTGATTTTAGGACACTCATGTGACATAGTTGTATATTGTACTCACATACATATCTCTAGTTTTCGTGATGGGTAGCAATTCATCAAGTGAAACCTCTATTCTTTACACAGAAGGAAGCTCAGAGTACAAGGAAATCATTTGGTACTCCAAATGAGAATAAGTTGAATGTATCAGCATCCAATGTAGAGAGCCCGTCTGAAGAAGTACAGAAATCTTCATTGGGTGCTAGAGCTACAGATTCTGCTAGGGTATTGAAATTCACTAAGGTGCTTTCTGGGACGATGGTTGTATTAGGTATTATAATCTCTTCATTTCCCTTTTTTTTTTATATCAGTAATGACTGCTTCTTCATGCTCCTTTATATTCTGGTGGAAGTGTCATATTTAGCGCAACCGTGTTCCCATATTAACACACTCATGACACAGTTGCCTTTGCTTTTATGATTTTTTAATGGTTAGGTTCAAAATAAGTTTGCAAGACAATATGAGTAGTTCATGCCTCCCTCTTGTCCCTTGGTTGGTGCCCCCAAAATGTTGTACATATGTCAAGCATCTAAGTTAATTTTTTTTTTTTTAATTTTTTTTATAAAACATCATTTTGAGAAAGAGGAGGAACACAAAGTGACCAGGATAAGAAATCCTCTGGAGCTAAAAGTTACTGCAAAATTGAACTGAGAGCATGATGCATTAAGGACAGCGTGCAAGTATTCTATACCTACTACATTGGTAGGTGCAGAATTGGAGTAAAGCAATAAACATTTTCAAGATACAGTCTTGTATTTTGAGTTCTTAATATACAGTTCTATCAATCCCACAGAGTAAAGGCCTCAATTGGAAACCACCCTCAGTTTTTTAACTNCCNAATCCGTATCGAGNATTAACAANATCCAATTAGTTTTCTATTTTTCAGCAATGAACCAATGGTGCAGAGCTTATATTTCTTCCTCATCTATTCTGTAGAGAAATTGCGTGAATTATCTTGGAGTGGTGTTCCAGATTACATGCGTCCTGCAGTGTNGAGACTTCTCTTGGTAAGCTCTGTGATCGTATGCCATTTATCTTACTCAAGCATGTACTTTCATGACAGTTATCAGTTGTACTTTGNAGTTTAGTTTATACTTTATAAGGATATGTGTATTTTTGTTTTATTTTGGCATATCTGATTCTTTTTTATAGAAAAAAATATCATCGAAGGTGAGCTTTGCAGAAATGTTGTTTCGTACATAGGGGTCTCGGTGCTGCACATATAAACTATAAACAAGGCCACAAAAAATGTGTATTTACCCTATGATTTGTTGAGAAGTACATAGGTTAGACGCTTGTTTTTCTATGGATACTTGGTTTTCTTATTAAAAATTGAATGATGAACTTCGGAGTTCAGGGATATGCACCAACTAATTCAGATAGAAGGGAAGGAGTTTTGAGAAGAAAGCGTCTTGAGTATCTTGACTATGTTTCTCAGTATTATGATATTCCTGATGCAGAACGCTCGGATGATGAGATCAATATGCTTCGCCAGGTATTGTCGATTATAACATATTCCTAATTGGGTTAGTGGCCAAAATAAGGTTCTTCATTTTTATGATTGTTAGATTGCTGTTGATTGTCCGAGAACTGTACCTGAAGTNTCATTCTTTCAGCAAGAGCAAGTTCAAAAATCATTGGAGCGTATTCTTTACACATGGTTAGAATAGATACTACTGATATCTTGTTTCTATATGTCTGATTTCATTTTGAGCCAGTGTTCTTTGTTGAGAATTTTTTTGAGGTAAAATAAGGCTCTAAGCTTTCACTATATTTACTTAGCATTTGACTAGATTTTATTTGAGCTTAAAGGCTACTACAAACTGAAAGTTAAAAATAAGAACTTTAAATCTAAAATGAAAATTAAANTTTTTTGGTAATTTATAGTTCTATAATTTATTGGAGTTTCAAATTTCTTGTATAGTGTGTTCTTGGATCTTGGGATTTGAAATAAAGTAGGAAATGGAGTACTACAAGTCACAAGCTCCCAAAAGTAGTTTGTTTGGAAGAGAATCCCAAAAAAGTTGGGCCAAACAGTACCTTTGAATGGGTCTTTCTGCTTCTATTTTTTCAGAAATCTTTTTTTTTTTTTTTTTACAATAGTAAGATGATATTAGCATATGACATGAATAATTTATTATCATTTGCCATAGTTAAGGANGCTCCAAAAACTTGTGGTTATGCATGATGAGTTAATTTCATTTACTTTTGAACTGATCATATATTTGTTTCCATCTATCTTATAAAATAATAACCTTGATGAGTAGATTCTCTTCTTGAAATGGTTTCAGCGGAAACCAGAAAAAACGGTCCAAAGTCTTATGATGCATATTTATTGCACTTTCAGAAGATGCTTAGAATAACTGCTATGATATTGTATACTTCTGTTTCTTCTTAATAGTAGTTTAGATCAATATCTTGAGAAAAGAAAATAGGAAAAAAAATGATAGAACCACAGTAAACCTTTGTGATCTAGCTTTCCCATTTTAAGTGCATCACTCAGTTGTCAATTAGATAGGTAGCAATCTTTACCCTGATAAATACTCTGGAACTCTTTACTTCTGGATTATCCTTGTTGTTGAACTGAATTTTTTTCTCACTAAGTAAGCTGCTGTCAGAAGTTTGTTTTTTCTTCTTTTAACTTATTTGGTTTCCTAATTTTCTTCCAGGGCCATCCGGCATCCTGCAAGTGGATATGTTCAGGGGATAAATGATCTTGTTACGCCATTTTTAGTTGTTTTCCTATCAGAATACCTAGAAGGGGCCATAGATAATTGGTCAATGTCTAGTTTATCTTCGGATCAAATCTCTAATGTAGAGGCCGACTGCTATTGGTGTTTGTCAAAGTTGCTTGACGGCATGCAAGACCATTATACATTTGCTCAACCAGGAATTCAAAGGCTTGTTTTTAAGTTGAAGGAATTGGTCAGGAGGATTGACGGTAACCTTTTCTCAGGACTGCTGTTTTTTTTTCAAGTAATAATTGCATGAACTTAAAGACTCCACTTTTGAATATGGATTTTGATATGCGTTAAACCTCAGTTTAGAAAAATATAATTACATTTGAGTAATTAAACTGTCACTCTATGTTAATGCTCTCTCTTTTTTCATTTTGCGGCTATACTGAGAAAATAAGAATAGAATTGAAAAATAAAGCAAAATCAGTAAATAATGACTTGGTTTTTTGAACTGACTAATGAAATGAAACCAAATTTCTTTTAGAAGATAACTGACATTTGAAATGTGGGAGTATATTATGATTAGAATATCTCAAATTTAATCTGATACTGAATTTTGAGTTCCACTAGATCCTGTTTCAAGCCATATGGAGGAGCAAGGACTGGAATTTCTTCAATTTGCTTTCCGCTGGTTCAACTGTCTTCTAATTCGTGAGGTGTGCCTTCAACACTTTTTTTTGTTCTCACAAAGTGTAATAGTCTTTTCCCAGGAACAAGTGCATGCGTGTTTTATAAATTTGCTGCATATCAGGCCTCAAGAACTTGTACATTCAGTCAGTAGAGAAATTATGAATTACAGAAAAATTAAGCTTTTGTTGACTCTGATTTCTGATTTATGCAATTAGGTACCCTTCCATTTGGTCACACGCCTTTGGGACACGTATCTAGCTGAAGGAGATGCCTTACCAGACTTCCTTGTGTATATATTTGCCAGTTTTCTTCTAACGGTGAGCCAGCTTACTGTGGCCTCTTCACCAATACAAGTTATTTGAATTAAATTGCATTCTGTAGTCGAGATGCCGAGGGATAGTATTTCTTGGTCCATTTCCCTGTTCTGGTACATTGCAGTAGGTAATGGTAATTATGATTTTCATTTTTTTTGTCAGAAAACACTTTTCTTTTCCGCCACTTTTATGCTGTTAGAAATCCCTTTTTAGAGAATAGATATCTTTGTCATATTGTGCATTTAAACAACTATCAAAACACACACTTGTGATTTATTATGTTATCTTACTGCATAACTTTGTGATGCTGTATTGCTGATTATGGTGGTCATAAGTAAACTAAAGATTAATGAGAAGCTCTATGTTAGCTTCTTGTTTCTTCATTAGTATCAATGTTAATATCCTATTGTCCATTCGTTATTTATTAGGTTCCATTTAGGACGCCATGTTACATAAACTGTCATTAAGTTGATGTGCAGCATCTTACTCTTTATTGTCAGTCCTCAGATCTTGTAGGAGACATTCTGGATGCTAGTTAAATCTATTTTCTGGTTTTCACTTCAAAACTCACATTCTAATTATGCTTTTCCTAAGTACGGTTTATTGTTTATGTCTTCTATTTCTGTAACATCTTATAGTACATTCGTTTTAGAATAAATGTATTTGTTGATACTGATTATGTATCGTAGAGAATGAACATCATCTAATCTCTATATAACTGTTTTTTCAGTGGTCAGATCAGCTCCAGAGGCTTGATTTCCAAGAATTGGTAATGTTCCTTCAACACCTTCCAACTAAGAATTGGACGCACCAGGAGCTCGAGATGGTCCTTTCTCGTGCGTTTATGTGGCACAGCATGTTCAACAGTTGTCCGAGCCATTTAGCTAACTGAGCAAGGAAGCAGATGTGATTTTTCTGTATTTAGTCACTCAGTTTTCTGGTTCTTTCCTTACTTTACATCCCATCTTTTTCCCCTTTAGTGTGAGATGAACTAATTTTTTTAACCAATTTTTAACTGTATTTTTCCTTGTAATATCTTGTAAAGGAGAGACAAAAATAATCAGGAGAGAGAGGCTTTTTATTATATTAATTTTTTGGGTTAAATATATTTTTAATCCCTGAAGTTTTACTGATTTTTGGTTTTAGTTCCTGCATGAAACATTAATGACATTTCATTCTTAGTATGGAAACATGTATATTTAGTCCCTAAAAATAGACAGCGTTAAGCGTTAAATTTTTGATGAGGTGACTAACGACTCTGCACATCTAAAAAAAACTCCAACTTTCAAATCAATATCACAAGCAATACCAATAACTCGTGAAAGCATAATCAGATTTATGAGATACAAGTCTACTTTTTACATGCCATGAGCATATAATAATCACCGTAACATGAAATTTCAACTCAAGTTTAATTTTGTGTAAACAAGAGCCAACAACACCACCCTGAAGCAAAAGCTGCAAAATTTCACACAAGATCGACACGTCTCTTTCTTGGCTGAACACAAAAGAAAAAACACATTATTATTACTATTATTATTCATAAAAAAAAAATGCCCACGAATGACGTGCATATGCATAATCTCACTTTATCTTCTTGAAGTTGTTGAAGGAATTTATCAGGGAACTCCACATAGTGAAGACAGTCTTGTTTGAGAGACTCTACCAGTTGTTGATGTTGTTGTCGTTCGTTTCTTTCTAAATTTGTGATAAGTACGGTGAAAATGAACTTATCGGGGGTACAACCCCATTCTTTCATGGACCCGTATATCTCTATCGCCTTCTCCGTCATCCCAGCTTGCAAATACGCCCCAATCATCTCACCGCATATCCTCGTGTCCGGTTTCAGTCCCTTCTCCAAAACTTCAGAGAACAGCTCCTCCGCCATGTCGATTTTCTTGTTTCTTCCGAGCAACAGAATCATGTCGGCGTAGAGTTGCAGCAGC
>NW_014542927.1:5032-28757 GCF_000741045.1 Vigna radiata var. radiata | reverse complement strand
ATATAGGTGCAAGAAATGTTTGAATTTAGTTGCTTTTCAAGTAAGCTATGTTTGGTGGTGAGACTGGACTATGTTGGTGCTTCGTGCCAAGATTTGGAAATTTTCTAAAGTGTTGGTTTTTTACACTTAGGGGCTGCAATGCACTCTTCAAATCCCCAAATGACGACTAGTGTCAAAATATAGGTGCAAGAAATGTTTCAATTTAGTTGCTTTTCAACCTAGCTATGTTTGGTGGTGAGACTGGACTAACTTGGCGTTTGCTGCCAAGATTTGGAAACTTTTGAAAGTCTTGGTTTTTCAGACTTAGGGGTAGCAATGCACTCTATAAATGCCCAAATGATAATTAGTGTCAAAATATAGGTGCAAGAAATGTTTCCATTTAGTTCCTTTTCAAGCAAGCTATATTTTTTGGTGAGACTATACTAAGTTGGTGCTTGGTGCCAAGATTTGGAAACTTTTGGTCTTGGTTTTTTAGACCTAGGGGCTGCAATGCACTCTTTAAATCCCTAAGTGACGACTAGTGTCAAAATATAGGTGCAGGAAATGTTTCAATTTAGTTGGTTTTCAAGCTAGCTATGTTTGGTGGTGAGACTGGACTAAGTTGGCGTTTGGTGCCAAGATTGGGAAACTTTTGAAAGTCATGGTTTTTTAGACTTAGGGGTAGCAATGCACTCTATAAATGCCTAAATGATAATTAGTGTCAAAATATAGGTGCAAGAAATGTTTCCACTTACTTGCTTTTCAAGCAAGTTATGTTTGGTGGTGAGACTGTACTAAGTTGGTGCTTGGTGCCAAGATTTGGAAATTTTTTAAAGTCTATGTTTTTTAGACTTAGGGGCTGCAACGCCCTCTTTAAATCCCCAAATGACGACTAGTGTCAAAATGTAGGTGCAAGAAAGGTTTCAATTTGGTTGCTTTTCAAGCAAGCTATTTTTGGTGGTGAGACTGTACTAAGTTGGTGCTTGGTTCAAGATTTGGAAATTTTTGAAAGTTTTAGTTTTTTAGACTTAGGGGTTGCAATGCACTCTTTAAATCCCCAAAAGACAATATAGGTGCAAAAACTGTTTCAATTTTCTTACTTTTCAAGCAAGGTATGTTTGGTGGTGAGACTGGACGAAGTTCGTGCTTGGTGCCAAGATTTGGAAATTTTTGATAGTCTGGGTTTTTTAGACTTAGGGGCAGCAATGCACTCTTTAAATCCCCAAATGATTACTAATTCCAAAGTATAGGTGCAAGAAATGTTTCAATTTAGTTGATTTTCGAGCAAGCCACGTTTTGTGGTGAGACTGGACTAAGTTGGTGCTTTTCATGCAAGCTACGTTTTGTGGTGAGACCGGACTAAGTTGGTGCTTGGTGCCAAGATTTGGAAATTTTTGAAAGTCTTGTTTTTTAGACTTACGGGTAGCAATGCATTATTTAAATCCCAAAATGATGACTAGTTTCAAAGTATAGGTAAAAGAAATGTTTCAATTTAGTTGCTTTTTGAGCTGGCTATGTTTGGTGGTGAGAGTAGACTAAGTTGGTGCTTGGTGCCAAGATTTTGAAATTTTTGATAGTCTTGGTTTTTTAGACTTAGAGGCTGCATTGCACTCTTTTAATCCCGAAATGACGACTAGTGTCAAAATATAGGTGCAAGAAATGTTTGAATTTAGTTGCTTTTCAAGNTGGAAACTTTTGAAAGTCTTGGTTTTTTAGACTTAGGGGCTGCAATGCACTCTTTAAATCCCAAAATGACGAGTAGTGTCAAAATATACGTGCAAAAACTGTTTCAATTTTGTTACTTTTCAAGCAAGGTATGTTTGGTTGTGAAACTGGACGAAGTTCGTGCTTGGTGCCAAGATTTGGAAATTTTTGATAGTCTTGGTTTTTTAAACTTAGGGGCTGCATTGCACTCTTTAAATCCCCAAATGAAGACTAGTGTCAAAATATATGTGCAAGAAATGTTTCAATTTAGTTTTTTTTCAAGCAAGCTACGTTTTGTGGTGAGACTATACTAAGTTGGTGCTTGGTGCCAAGATTTGGAAATTTTTGAAAGTCTTGTTTTTTAGACTTAGGGGCAGCAATGCACTATTTAAATCCCCAAATGATGACTAGTTTCAAAGTATAGGTAAAAGAAATGTTTCAATTTAGTTGCTTTTCGAGCTGGCTATGTTTGGTGGGAGAGTGGACTAAGTTGGTGCTTGGTCCCAAGATTTGGAAATTTTTGATAGTCTTGGTTTTTTAGACTTACAGGCTGCATTGCACTCTTTTAATCCCGAAATGATGACTAGTGTCAAAATATAGGTGCAAGAAATGTTTTCATTTAGTTGCTTTTCAAGCAAGCTATGTTTGGTGGTGAGACTGTACTAAGTTGGTGCTTGGTGCCAAGATTTAGAAATTTTTTAAAGTCTCTGTTTTTTAGACATAGGGGATGCAATGCCCTCTTTAAATCCCCAAATGACGACTAGAGTCAAAATGTAGGTGCAAGAAATTTTTGGAAAGTGTTAGTTTTTTAGACTTAGGGGCTGCAATGCACTCTTTAAATCCCAAAATGACGAGTAGTGTCAACATATAGCTGCAAAAACTGTTTCAATTTTGTTACTTTTCAAGCAAGGTATGTTTGGTGGTGAGACTGGACGAAGTTCGTGCTTGGTGCCAAAATTTGAAAATTTTTTCTAGTCTGGGTTTTCTAGACTTAGGGGCTGCATTGCACTCTTTAAATCCCCAAATGACGACCAGTGTCAAAATATATGTGGAAGAAATGTTTCAATTTAGTTGCTTTTCAACCAAGCTACGTTTTGTGGTGAGACTGGACTAAGTTGGTGCTTGGTGCCAAGATTTGGAAATTTTTGAAAGTCTATTTTTTTAGACTTGGCGGCAGCAATGCACTCTATAAATGCCCAAATGATAATTAGTGTCAAAATATAGGTGCAAGAAATGTTTCCATTTAGTTCCTTTTCAAGCAAGCTATATTTTTTGGTGAGACTATACTAAGTTGGTGCTTGGTGCCAAGATTTGGAAACTTTTGGTCTTGGTTTTTTAGACCTAGGGGCTGCAATGCACTCTTTAAATCCCTAAGTGACGACTAGTGTCAAAATATAGGTGCAGGAAATGTTTCAATTTAGTTGGTTTTCAAGCTAGCTATGTTTGGTGGTGAGACTGGACTAAGTTGGCGTTTGGTGCCAAGATTGGGAAACTTTTGAAAGTCATGGTTTTTTAGACTTAGGGGTAGCAATGCACTCTATAAATGCCTAAATGATAATTAGTGTCAAAATATAGGTGCAAGAAATGTTTCCACTTACTTGCTTTTCAAGCAAGTTATGTTTGGTGGTGAGACTGTACTAAGTTGGTGCTTGGTGCCAAGATTTGGAAATTTTTTAAAGTCTATGTTTTTTAGACTTAGGGGCTGCAACGCCCTCTTTAAATCCCCAAATGACGACTAGTGTCAAAATGTAGGTGCAAGAAAGGTTTCAATTTGGTTGCTTTTCAAGCAAGCTATTTTTGGTGGTGAGACTGTACTAAGTTGGTGCTTGGTTCAAGATTTGGAAATTTTTGAAAGTTTTAGTTTTTTAGACTTAGGGGTTGCAATGCACTCTTTAAATCCCCAAAAGACAATATAGGTGCAAAAACTGTTTCAATTTTCTTACTTTTCAAGCAAGGTATGTTTGGTGGTGAGACTGGACGAAGTTCGTGCTTGGTGCCAAGATTTGGAAATTTTTGATAGTCTGGGTTTTTTAGACTTAGGGGCAGCAATGCACTCTTTAAATCCCCAAATGATTACTAATTCCAAAGTATAGGTGCAAGAAATGTTTCAATTTAGTTGATTTTCGAGCAAGCCACGTTTTGTGGTGAGACTGGACTAAGTTGGTGCTTTTCATGCAAGCTACGTTTTGTGGTGAGACCGGACTAAGTTGGTGCTTGGTGCCAAGATTTGGAAATTTTTGAAAGTCTTGTTTTTTAGACTTACGGGTAGCAATGCATTATTTAAATCCCAAAATGATGACTAGTTTCAAAGTATAGGTAAAAGAAATGTTTCAATTTAGTTGCTTTTTGAGCTGGCTATGTTTGGTGGTGAGAGTAGACTAAGTTGGTGCTTGGTGCCAAGATTTTGAAATTTTTGATAGTCTTGGTTTTTTAGACTTAGAGGCTGCATTGCACTCTTTTAATCCCGAAATGACGACTAGTGTCAAAATATAGGTGCAAGAAATGTTTGAATTTAGTTGCTTTTCAAGNGACTTAGAGGCTGCATTGCACTCTTTTAATCCCGAAATGACGACTAGTGTCAAAATATAGGTGCAAGAAATGTTTGAATTTAGTTGCTTTTCAAGGAAGCTATGTTTGGTGCTTCGTGCCAAGATTTGGAAATTTTCTAAAGTCTTGGTTTTTTAAACTTAGGGGCTGCAGTGCCCTCTTCAAATCCCCAAATGACAACTAGTGTTAAAATATAGGTGCAAGAAATGTTTCAATTTAGTTGCTTTTCAAGCTAGCTATGTTTGGTGGTGAGACTGGACTAAGTTGGCTTTTGGTGCCAAGATATGGAAACTTTTGAAAGTCTTGGTTTTTTAGACTTAGGAGTAGCAATGCACTCTATAAATGCCCAAATGATAATTAGTGTCAAAATATAGGTGCAAGAAATGTTTCCATTTAGTTGCTTTTCAAGCAAGCTATGTTTGGTGGTGAGACTTCACTAAGTTGATGCTTGGTGCCAAGATTTTGAAATTTTTTAAAGTCTTGGTTTTTTACACTTAGGGGATGCAATAGCCTCTTTAAATCCCCAAATGACGACTAGAGACAAAATGTCGGTGCAAGAAATGTTTCAATTTGGTTTCTTTTCAAGCAAGCTATGTTTGGTGCTTAGCCTGTACTAAGTTGGTGTTTGGTGTCAAGATTTGGAAATTTTTGAAAGTGTTAGTTTTTTAGACTTAGGGGCTGCAATGCACTCTTTAAATCCCAAAATGACGAGTAGTGTCAAAATATAGGTGCAAAAACTGTTTCAATTTTGTTACTTTTCAAGCAAGGTATGTTTGGTTGTGAAATTGGACGAAGTTCGTGCTTGGTGCCAAGATTTGGAAATTTTTAATAGTCGGGTTTTTTAAACTTAGGGGCTGCATTGCACTCTTTAAATCCCCAAATGAAAACTAGTGTCAAAATATATGTGCAAGAAATGTTTCAATTTAGGTGCTTTTCAAGCAAGCTACGTTTTTTGGTGAGACTGTACTAAGTAGGTGCTTGGTGCCAAGATTTGGAAATTTTTGAGAGTCTTGTTTTTTAGACTTAGGGGCAGCAATGCACTATTTAAATCCCCAAATGATGACTAGTTTCAAAGTATAGGTAAAAATATGTTTCAATTTAGTTGCTTTTCGAGCTGGCTATGTTAGGTGGTGAGAGTGGACTAAGTTGGTGCTTGGTGCCAAGATTTTGAAATTTTTGATAGTCTTGGTTTTTTAGACTTACAGGCTGCATTGCACTCTTTTAATCCCGAAATGACGACTAGTGTCAAAATATAGGTGCAAGAAATGTTTCCATTTAGTTACTTTTCAAGCAAGCTATGTTTGGTAGTTAGCCTGTACTAAGTTCGTGCTTGGTGTCAAGATTTGGAAATTTTTGAAAGTGTTAGTTTTTTAGACTTAGGGGCTGCAATGCACTCTTTAAATCCCAAAATGACCAGTAGTGTCAACATATAGGTGCAAAAACTGTTTCAATTTTGTTACTTTTCAAGCAAGGTATGTTTGGTGATGAGACTGGACGAAGTTCATGCTTGGTGCCAAGATTTGGAAATTTTTTATAGTCTGGGTTCTCTAGACTTAGGGGCTGCATTGCACTCTTTAAATCCCCAAATGACGACCAGTGTCAAAATATATGTGCAAGAAATGTTTCAATTTAGTTGCTTTTAAAGCAAGCTACGTTTTGTGGTGAGACTGGACTAAGTTGGTGCTTGGTGCCAAGATTTGGAAATTTTTGAAAGTCTTGTTTTTTAGTCATAGCCGCAGCAATGCACTATTTAAATCCCCAAATGATGACTAGTTTCAAAGTATAGGTGCAAGAAATGTTTCAATTTAGTTGCTTTTCAAGCTGGCTATGTTTGGTGGTGAGAGTGGACTAAGTTGGTGCTTTGTGCCAAGATTTTGAAATTTTTGATAGTCTTGGTTTTTTAGACTTAGGGGCTGCATTGCACTCTTTAAATACCGAAATGACGACTAGTGTCAAAATATAGGTGCAAGAAATGTTTGAATTTAGTTGCTTTTCAAGCAAGCTATGTTTGGTAGTGATACTGAAATAAGTTGGTGCTTCGTGCCAAGATTTGGAAATTTTCTAAAGTCTTGGTTTTTTAGACTTAGGGGCTGCAATGCACTCTTTAAATCCCCAAGTGACGACTAGTGTCAAAATATAGGTGCAAGAAATGTTCCGATTTAGTTGCTTTTCAAGCTAGCTATGTTTGGTGGTAAGACTGGACTAAGTTGGCGTTTGGTGCCAAGATTTGGAAACTTTTGAAAGTCTTGGTTTTTTAGACTTAGGGGTAGCAATGCACTCTATAAATACCCAAATGATAATTAGTGTCAAAATATAGGTGCAAGAAATGTTTCCATTTAGGTTCTTTTCAAGCAAGCTATGTTTGGTGGTGAGACTGTACTAAGTTGGTGCTATGTGCCAAGATTTGGAAATTTTTTAAAGTCTTGGTTTTTTAGACTTAGGGGCTGCAATGCCCTCTTTAAATCCCGAAATGACAACTAGTGTCAAAGTGTAGGTGCAAGAATTGTTTCAATTTGCTTGCTATTCAAGCAAGCAATGTTTGGTGGTGAGACTATACTAAGTTGGTGTTTGGTGTCAAGATTTGGAAATTTTTGAAAGTGTTAGTTTTTTAGACTTAGGGGTTGCAATGCACTCTTTAAATCCCCAAATGACGAGTAGTGTCAAAATATAGGTGCAAAAACTGTTTCAATTTTGTTTATTTTCAAGCAAGGTATGTTTGGTGGTGAGACTGGACGAAGTTCGTGCTTGGTGCCAAGATTTGGAAATTTTTTATAGTCTGGGTTTTTTAGACTTAAGGGCTGCATTGCACTCTTTAAATCCCCAAATGACGACTAGTGTCAAAATATATGTGCAAGAAATGTTTCAATTTAGTTGCTTTTCATGCAAGATACGTTTTGTGGTGAGACTGGACTAAGTTGGTGCTTGGTGCCAAGATTTGGAAATTTTTGAAAGTCTTTTTTTTAGAATTAGGGGCAGCAATGCACTATTGAAATCCCCAAATGATGACTAGTTTCAAAGTATAGGTGCAATTCAATTTAGTTGCTTTTCAAGCTGGCTATGTTTGGTGGTGAGAGGGGACTAAGTTGGTGCTTGGTGCCAAGATTTTGAAATTTTTGATAGTCTTGGTTTTTTAGACTTAGGGGCTGCAATGCACTCTTTAAATCCCCAAGTGACGACTAGTGTCAAAATATAGGTGCAAGAAATGTTCCAATTTAGTTGCTTTTCAAGCTAGCTATGTTTGGTGGTGAGACTGGACTAAGTTGGCGTTTGGTGCCAAGATTTGGAAACTTTTGAAAGTCTTGGTTTTTNAGCTATGTTTGGTGGTGAGACTGGACTAAGTTGGCGTTTGGTGCCAAGATTTGGAAACTTTTGAAAGTCTTGGTTTTTTAGACTTAGGGGTTGCAATGCACTCTTTAAATCCCTAAGTGACGACTAGTGTCAAAATATAGGACCAAGACTTCGGTCATGGATGAACTTTTCTATGTGCTATGTGCTAAGACATATAAGGAAATAACATATAGGGGGTACCAAGACTTTAAAAAATTTCCAAATCTTGGCACATAGCACCAACTTAGTACAGTCTCACCACCAAACATAGCTTGCTTCAAAAGAACCTAAATGGAAACATTTCTTGCACCTATATTTTGACACTAATTATCATTTGGGCATTTATAGAGTGCATTGCTACCCCTAAGTCTAAAAAACCAAGACTTTCAAAAGTTTCCAAATCTTGGCACCAAACGCCAACTTAGTCCAGTCTTACCACCAAACATAGCTAGCTTGAAAAGCAACTAAATTGGAACATTTCTTGCACCTAAATTTTGACACTAGTCGTCACTTGGGGATTTAAAGACGTTCGGTCATGGATGAACTTTTCTATGTGCTATGTGCTAAGACATCTATAGAGACATCGGACATGGCACAAAACTGACGTCATTATAGACGTTGAACTTTAAAGAGTCTGACGTCTCATTAACGTCACCCATAAAGACGTCAGGTCGGGAATTGACGTTAAATGCCCAAAATAACAGACATTTATAGCCCTTTCTGCATAGTGACAATAAAATGCTCATGTTGAAGAGTAAATAGTTTTTATCATACACTTCATCTAATTTTCTTATTATCTTTGTAAGAAAAGCATGTATTTAAAAAATTGTCCATTCCTAAACATAGTCATTTTAAACACACTATTTCTTTACCTAATCTAGGTGGGTGACTTTGAACATTAAATGTATTAAGTGTCTTCTTACATTTCTACAAAGTATATTGTTAAGGTAATCAATCAATTTTATTGATTATGTCTCATTATTACTATTTATTTTTATATTACTTAATTTAGCTAGAAAATAAAATACTATAATTAATTTAGTTAAAACTATATTGAATTTCAACTACATTTACATTTTTGTTATGTGTTTGTATCTCATGGACTTTTTTTAGTTATTATAAAGTATATACTTTATGTTTTATTTTTCAATAAAATTTTATAATTAATTACACGTTTAATTAGTTGGAGAAATTAAAAAAGTTGAAATTTATTTTATATAACGAACACTTATCTTCTTTTGTATACATTAGAGACTTTATTTTGGTATAATAAAGTATGTGTTTTATTTTTGGAATGTACAATTTATGGCTAATTTCATGTATTTCTATGTATGAAAAACAAAAAATATTTTCATATACCTGCAGGTAGTGGGTATTTTAATACCTGCTTGTTAACGGGTTGGGTTTGAATGTGACACTATCTGTACTCGCGGGTATCCGCTACTCATTTGAATAATGAAATTACAATTTTATCCCATTAGGTTTTTTTCTAACTGTTTACTTTTCTTTAAAAATGGACCAAAGCCCAAATTCCTTTTTAGGGTTTTCTCTTCAAATCAGAATAAGGAAAAAGAGTTGTCCCCATTCCTTGCCATCTGCAGGTTGCTGTCAAACCCTAAGGAGCTGCCCCCATTCTTTCTCCTTTGTCTTCCTCACTAATTAGATTTTCCCCTATGTTTTTCCCAAAGTGCAAGAAATATCTCTTGCTATCAAAGATGTTGCCTTTCTTCTTCCCGAAACCATAAAACTCCCAAAGTTTCACATCAAAATCCTCTGGGATTTGTCCTCTCTCACACTCATGAACACATCAACATCTCCTCATTCTATTCTCTTACTCATGCCGCACATCCCTCCCAACATCTTAGGGTTTGCGATTTTCGAAGAGAAGAAAAAAAATAAAACGAAAGGAAAATGATTAGGGTTTGCTTTTCTCCCCTTAACTCTCGTAGGCTTCTCTTGGTCAAAAGCGAACTTAAAATAAAATGCCAAGTTAGCCATGGATCGTGCTAGAGGAAGGACGTCCCATGGAGTAGCGAAGCTTCTCTCACGCGCGCGAATGGAGGAATGAAGGAGTGAACTGCTGCGACCGACGCAAGCGGTAACGTAGGCGATTGTCTGGGCCGGCCAGAGGAGAACGCGATGCTTCTAGGTGGATGGAGGATAGTCCGTGAGTGAAGGAGGAGAGTCCGCGAATGAAGGAGGACAGTCCGCGAGTGAAGGAGTGAACTGCTGCGACCGACTCAAGCGGTAACGTAGGCGACTGTCTGGGCCGGCCAGACGAGAACGCGATGCTTCTAGGTGGATGGAGGATAGTCCGTGAGTGAAGGAGGAGAGTCCGCGAGTGAAGGAGGAGAGTCCGCGAGTGAAGGAAGAGACAATTGCTCTCATTGAACTAACATTCCTAGGGTTTGTGAGTTCTGTGTAAGAAAGGAGAATAAACTTTGGGCCAAAATTTGGGATGGGTAATGCATAAATTGTTCAAAAATGGGTATCCGTGGGTTGGAAAAAATCCGTTGGATTTTTTTATACAGGGCGGGTAACGAGTATAGTTTTTTACAAGCGGGTTGGCTTGCGGATAGACATTATCCGTACCTACGCGAAAAATTGTACAGTATGGGTCCAGGTGTAGATTTTCGATTAAAAGTTTCTTATTATCATTTGTTTTGGATAATTCTGTAATCTGAAAATGTATCGTGATTATGTTGTAGGTTCAATCGAGATTGATTGTGTTATGATAATTATTTACAGGAATTATATAATTATGATGGTGTTAGTAAATTCTGTATTTTGTGAGATAATACCCATGTTTGAGTTTATGCATGTATTATGTTGAGAATTATGTTTAAACTTGAAGATTGGTTATGTATACATATTATTGAGAATGATTATTATCGAGGCTATGTATGAAAGGTATTGAGGCTTTGTTATAAGTTTTCTAATCGGTGCGCAATGCATGCAGTTAAGATTATGTATATTTTGAGAATGATGAGGTAAGTCTTATAACTAGTAGAGGAATGCATGATAATGAGAATATGTATGAAATTGTGATGTGAACATGAATCTATGTTATTTCCTTGTACTATCGTCGGTCATGGATGAACTTTTCTTACTGAGATACGATAATAATGTATTGGACACTCGTTTAGAGATAGTGATTCGAGTGTCACTTTCCTCTGTGGAGGGATGTGGATGTCTCGCCCAAAATGACTTCGGCTCGTGTGAGTATAGTGCTCGGTGGGTGTTTTAGACCGAAGTTTTCACTTGTAATTCGTTGAGAAGTCGGGGAGATAGGTCGGAAGTTGTGATGGAAGACGACTCGAATTGCCCTGTTAGGAACAAGTTCCTCTTAGTGATAACGGGTTGTGACGACACAGTAGAAGAAAACGACATTGGGTCATGAATGAATTGATTGTGATGGAATATGTTTTATGATTATATTATTATGTGTTTAATATGAATATGATATTTTGTATGCTATGATATTTCTAGTTGCTCACCCTTGCCTATTGTGGTTGTGGTTTCCACCTACGATGATTATACTTGTACGAGAGTAGATGATGTTGCAGATAAAACCGGATCGAAGTAGTTGAGTGAGAGTTGGGATCTTTATTTCAGGAGTGATCATTGATTCTATTTAAAAGTTGTCAGACTTGATATTTTGTTGTAAAAGAATTTATTGTGATTGTCGTTTTGAACAGACAACGTTTATAATTATGTCTTTCTTCCGCATTTTGTTTATCGAGTAAAGTTTGGTGATCATGAATGAATGCTTTCATCGAAATCTTATGTTTAAAAATCGTGACACTCCAAAAATCGGGGTGTTATGTAGATCTAAGAGATAACTCCAACAGGGTAACCATTGTAGAGAACAATGTTTAAATCAACCAATAAGTGTAATTATGCCACATCTTTAAAATTGTCCTAAGGGGACATACCTGCTAAGGTGATTGCTCCTAAGGGGAATCAAATCACAGACAAAGAAAAAAGAGGAAGACTTTTTGAAAACCCTAATTCGATTATTAATTGGAAATTGAGAGAATATCAAAAGGGGATTTGGGGCACAAAACCAGCGACTTTGGGCACGCAGAAATCCATGTTGATGTCACTCAAACTATGAAGTTTGAATCGACTTGGCATCCATAGTTTGTCATTATGGTAAAAGGGGAAATCAGTGGTTTCAAAACTAAAAACATATCAAAATTTGGGGAAATAGTTTGTTAGTCATTACGAATTAGAATGTCGAAGAAAGTTTTGGAGAAGGAATGGAGAGATATGGAATGTCTTGTGTAAGGGAGAACGGAGAAGAAATGGAGAGATATGGAATGTCTTGTGTAAGGGAGAACGGAGAAGAAAGAGAGGTTGGACGTGAATGTTCAAAATTGATAGGACAAAATTGATACAATTTTACAAATATTAGGACCTAATTGAGACAGTTGTAAATACGAGGACCCACTTGAGATTCTCATACAAATATGAGGACCATATGAGGATTTAAACCATTAATTTATTTAAAACTATATTGAATTTCAGCTAGATTTAAATTTTTGTTATTTGTTTGTATATGATTGACTTTTTTAGGTATTATAGAGTATATATTTTATATTTGAATAAAATTATGTTCCATGTTTAATTAGTTGGTGAAATTAAAAAGAATAATGAAATTTATTTTATATAAAGAACATATATATCAGATTTTAAAAATAAAAACATTAAGTGTTTGATCTTTTGTTCGTTGATTTTTTATTCATTGATTTTATGAAATACATTAAGTATTGATCTTTTTTGTTCTGTACAGCTGCAGTTTTTTTGGCTGCATGTTTTAATCTTCTCCATGGATTTGAATGGTGAGATAAGTTAATATATGATTTTCTTCTAGAAAGTTAAAGCAAATTGTAATCTTTCCTATTCTTGTAGGAAGTTATTCTGAATAGCCTTTATTCTTTCTTGTTAAAGTACTTGTATTTTAGAATAATGTGTAATATGAGATAAAAAAAAAAAAGCACTGTTAATTTTAAAAGAAAAATAGTATTGGCTGTGGTATCGGTGTCAGACATTAATTGTATTGGAAATAAGGGTTGCTTTTTCTTAGAAAAATTAAAAGAAAAATCCAAAATATTTTCTTAAAATTATGTGATAGACAAACACTCTCATTGGTTGTGGAAACGGTGGTGACAGGCATTTGTATTGACAGTAAGAATGGTGGTTTGTTTTTTCTTAAAATCCCAAAATCAGATAGAAGAGGAATGAGAGTAGGTTACCCATGTTACTTAAATGTAAGTCAGGCACTTGTATTGGCCATATGGTAAAGGTGCATTGTTTTTTCTTCAAAAGCCAAAACCAGATAGCAGATGAGTGAGAACGAAGATACCCAACTCATTTTGTGAGGGAGACACAAAAATTATATCTAATCTAAATATTTAAAAAGATTTAAAAAATAAAATCTTAAAATATATATTATATTTTAATTATATTAGAATCTATCCATTACGTGATTTTTTTAAAAGAAAAATTCAAAAAAGAATTAAATTCAACATGACAACAAGATAATTATTTAAAGATTACATAAAAAATAAAAGATAATTATTCATAAACTTTATCTGCAAATTATAAAATGTTATAATATAAAAAACTATAACCAAGTAAAACATATTTTTTAGGAGTACTAAATTAGTTTATACAATCAGTTGTTGGCAGAAAGATTTTATTCACAAATTATATTTTCTATTATATAATCTTATGTGATTTTGCTATCAAGTAAGAAGAAATCCAACATATACATGCATCAAACATCAATGGCTGCTCCTAATCAGATAAATGATTTTGTCTTTCACAGNAAAAACATTACACAATCATCAGGTTAGCATATAAAAACTACATTGTTCTTCAGATNTACCTTTTTTAAAACATGCAACATTGTGCACAGTCACATAAATAATGTATTAAATTAAATTAAATTAAATATATTTATGTCTCTTAATTACAAATATAAAATTATATTTTAAAAAAAATTAAATTAATTTAATCTATTTTAGAACTGCATGTGTATTGAAAAATTTGACATGAAAAAGATAAATATTGTGATACCTAAACTATAGGTAAATGGCAACCTGAGCAGATATACTTTCAATCATATCTTATATGATTTAAATTTAAAGAAATTTTCAGTATATATTTTTTATACTTTTGTAATCATATCATAAATCTTTTACATTTTTTAGGATATTTTTTTTTTATTTTTACTATTAGCATACAACTTGTAATAATATTTTAGCTTTAAATAATTTGAATTTCATAGAATATTATTTCTCAATGTTGTGCTTTTTTATCCAAAGTTAACTATATGTAACCCATGTTTACTTATGGTTTTGTTTTTTTTAATTGTTTTTTAAAAGAAAAATAATATAATTAGCATTATTGTTTTATAGTGTTTGTGTTTGTGCTATCTTTCAGTTTTCGAAACAACTAACAAAATCAAGATAAAAAATGCCTTTTTTACTGAAGAAACACCATGGTTGTCGACCATACTCTCCATTCGAAGAAGGATACGATGTTAAAAAGTTCTTTCTCACTATGAAGTGTATTGTATCATCTTCATATAGAAAAGAAGATCCTCCCATTACATAAAATCACCTTCAATTCTGAAAGCCAAGAATTGCTTCAATCTGCTCAACAAAACTTCACATATTTGAGAACATATATAAAAAACAATTAAATTATGTTAAATACTGATTGATAATTGTAGCCAAGAATTACTTCAATATGCTAAAAAAACTTCACATATTTGAGAGCATATATAAAAACAATTAAGTTATGTTAAATGTTGAGTGATATTTTGACTTTTATGTATTTTTTCTTAAGTGTGTTTTCTCTTCAATTTCTACATTTATATAAATAATTATTTCTTTTAAATTAACTGGGTCCATGGACACTAATACTTTAGACATAAACAATGTGACATATGTTGTCTTGGGTTATTAGTTCAAGATAAACAATACAAAAGATTAACACCTGAACACTATCAATTTTAAGAAATTTTATCGTTTTACAAATAAATGTTAAATTGATGTTCAAATTCAACTGAATTTCTGACTGAAAACAATTGTGCCAATACTTTTTATAAAATTTATAAAATTTTTACCTTCGTTCTCTCAATTTAATAAATATATAAAATTTATAAGTAAAAAATTAATATTTATCATCTTTCTCTTAATTTAATAAATTTATAAAATATCTGAAACTCTTAATTTATATTTATGTGAGTATACAACTAATAATATTTTTATATTAGATAGCAATTATAGTTATTAGCTAATAATATAGTATACAACTAATAATAGTATGCTTATTAATCTAATATTATTACATAATAATCACAAGGTATATTATTCTTAATAATGCTTATTATACGTGGACCAATAATAAAATAAGAAGAAGGTTTATCATAATATTAATACTAATATTAATAATAATATATTATTACAGTATTATTATAAGGCATAATAATAGTATGTACTAATTATAAGAATTAATATAATAACAACTATTATTCAAGTCGTTATTATTATCATATTAAAGTATATTATTATGGTAATATCATATGAGTAACAGCCGAATGACATAATAATAAGCAATAATAATAATAGTGGGATTATTATTATTCTAATGGGTATAGGTTATTGTAGTCCATATAAAGGTTATTAATAATAATATATTATTAATAACAATATTATCATTAATAATATAATAATAAGAAAAATATTATGGTATATTAATAATAATTAATATTCTTATTACTTAGTATAATGACCCTTGAAGTAATAAGTATAATAATAATATGATATTATTACCCTTGAAAGTATATAATCAGAATTATTATTGTATTATTATTATTATATGGTATTATTAATATATTACTATTATTAATAATAATAATAATAATATTAAAGAATATCATTATAATAATTGACACCGATTATTTATTATTATGATAATTAATACTCTATATGTAATAGTTAATATCCTACTTATTATTACTAATGATAATAATTATAATATCATCATAATATTGGTCTTATAATCATTTGTCAATAATTTATAATGATAATAAATTGGATAAGTACTACCGATAATAGGTATTATTACTCTTCATCATTACCATCATTACTAATATACAATAATTATTATTAACGGAATATTATTATTTATTACCTTATTATTATTAGTAAGAATAATTCTTATTTTTTGTGCATATTGTTTAATTTTTCCTATTATTAATTAATATGGTTATTAGTGCCATTATCACTAATAATAATATTAATATTATTATCCACTTTTATATAATGCCTATTAGTTGCACATGGGTAATAATTCTTATTATTCTATTAATTATTAATAGAATGGTAATCATAATAATAATATTATTATTATCATTTACTGTTCAATAAATATGTGATTAGCCCATTGTACAATTACAATGGCAGGTTAGTATTGATTAATTTTCTAATAATTATTAATATAAAATGGTATATGGTAAAAAAAATATCATCTAATTCATATATTATTCTCCACAAAAATCTAAATAGTTATCTTGGTCTCTCTAGTACTCTAATGGGTGCTTGAAGGAAGTTGATTTTTAAAAAATGGAAATAAAATAATTAAACATGCAACAGAGATCAATCAACTGGGTTGCCTCCACTAGTGCAAAAACGCGGTTTATCGTTGGTTATTTTGGACTTTTAACATCACATTCCCAAGCGACGTCTATTCGGGTGACGTCGGAATTGAGCCAATCGACGTCTATATAGACGTCTGCTTATACACAAACCGACTTCTATTTACTCTATATAGACGTCTGCCTATTCCTAAGTCGACGTCAACATGAATATATAGAGTTTGTTAATGACACTAACCGACGTCTAAGTTCTCATAGACATCGGACCATGCACTAACCGACGTCTATCAAGGGGGTTGTGTTTTAGTGCAGTTTTGATCCAGACTTTCGGTACCATTGTGTAACACTCTCCTCTCGCTAGTTTCCCCACAAAAAAAGCTTGCATCTTTTGAATCTCCTAGGACATTTCAACCCAAAACCGAACCTGAGTCCATGACTACTTCCTGTTATTCAACCGCAAAAGAAAAAAATTACGGTGACACGAGAACTAGACAAGGACCCAAGTTCCATTTTGGGTCGAGAAGCCTTAGAAGACTCAAAAGTCGCCACTCTTCTTGTGAGGAAACTAGCAAAGGGAGAATGTTGCACTATGTTGCCCAAAGAGAGGATCAAAACTGCACTAAAATATAACACAAAGAAAGCAATGTTTAATCAGTTGAACCACAAGATAATCGATTAAAGACTAAACAAAGTTTAAACAATAAAGCATAAAAAAACCACGCAGCTGGGATGCAAGAGAGAAAAAGGAGAGGACGAAGACAATGACGTTATGAGAAACCACAATGCAATGACGCAAGAGATAAAAAGTAGAAGTGCGCATGCGAGTAAAAGAAGAGGAGAAGCATAGAAAATGGAGAAGAGATGAAGACGAGATAGAAACTGAATGGTGAGAAGATTCTGCGGTATATTTAAAATGAAATGGGGCGTCGGTTGTTCCCGAAACCGCCATCTACAGACGTCGGTGTTTCAGGGGGTCCGACGTCTATGAAGCTGAAAAGATTGACGTTTTGGGTTCCTATCAGGGAAGTTCACGTCGGTGCCCCCCACAGACGACGTCTACAACCCTCGAATTTGGTGAAAATACAAGAACTTAGACGTCGGCGCCCCCAGAACCGACGTCTATAGAGTAAAAATTTTGTCTTCCCGCCTTCCAGACAGGCCTTCGACGTCGGATTTGACTATGTGACGTCTAATTGCCTAGGGAATTAGGTGAACAACATTAATTGTAGCCCAGTCGACGTCGCTTTTTTGCGGGATCCGATGTTTATTCAGGGTCTCGGTTGACGTTTGATTTCCTGTCAGTGACTTAGGCGTCGGTGCCCTTTCTATCGGACGTCTATAAGCTCCTGGGAAATTGATGGGCAGCATTAATTGCAGCCTAGTAGACGTCGGTGCCCTTGAACACCGACGTCAATGGACTGTCTTATCACATACCTCAGACAATTGGACGTCAGTTTGCGGCAGGTTCGACGTCTATTATGTCATAGACGTCGCTTGACGTCGAAACTAACGTCGAGTTTTCCAATTTACGATAATGCCACCGTGCAGTAATAGACGTCGGGTTTTCAAAAGACCGACGTCTAATGGGTGACGTTAAACAACGTTTTTGCTCTAGTGCTCCCAGCTAGCGCTTGTTTAACGTCACGAGCCTGACCCAAACCTTTCTAGCACTTATCAGTAAGTGCAAGTCTTACTAACACCCATCAGTAGGTGTACTTCCTGTATCCCTTAGTAGATACTTAAACTTTCAAGCATCCCTCAGCAGATGTTACCCAATAAACAATGTTTAACAAAATCCAAAATTACATAGCCAAACTAAAAGAAAATAATGTTTATAAATCACTGGGGTGCCTCCTAGCAAGCGCTCTTTTAACATCACTAGCTTGAGCCAGTAAAGCTCAAGTTCCATCCTTCATGTTGGTGTCTTCTTTGCCTTCATCACACCAACTCATCAACTGCTTTCGATCCACCTTCTTGACTTTTTTAGAATACGGAGCTTCAATCTCTATAACTCCATTCCCTTTGAAATCTTTCACAACCCACAACTTTTTCTTGAATCTCACAGGTGTCCCAAGCTTGAACTATGCATCCTTTAAGTCAAAGTGCATCGTCCCTCCTTTATAAACTTTATGTTCTTCCTTTACCTGCATTAAGACACAATTATTACCTTTGTTGACCGCCTTAGCAAATTTAGATCTAGCCACTGATACATCCTTCCTTGAAGCTCTGTGACTAATCTTTTTTACTCGAATTTGCTTCTCTTTAAAGACATCATAGATCACCTTCTCTTATCATTCTTTAAGCATAATTACCCCATCATCAACATTGATGATTACTTTGGCCATCTTCATAAACGACCTTCCAAAAATAACCGGGATCTTATCATCCTCCTTCATCTCTATCACCACAAAGTCAACCAGGAATTCAAGCCTTTCAATACGAATCACAACATCCTCCACCACACCATAGGGTTTCTTTGGTGATACATCCACCATGATCAAGGAAATCTTTGTTGGCCTCAAAGTAAGACCACCAATCTTCTTCACCATAGGAAGGGGCATCAAGTTAATACTTGACCCTAAATCAAGTAAGGCCTTCCCTATCGTCACACTCCCAAAGGCACAAGGAGTGGTAAAACTTCTTGGATCCTTTACTTTTGGAGGGTGTTCTTTCTTCAAAGAGTCACTGCAACCTTCTTGTTCCTTAGTAGCTTTCTCCTCAAAATCTATCTTTTCTCCAAGATGCTGCTTTATACATCTTGCATAAACAGGAATTTGTTGAAGTGCTTCATTCAACGGTATAGTAATCTTCATTTCATTGAAGATTTCTCTAAATCGCTCACACTTTCTCTCCTCTCTCTTTTGCCCCTTTGGGTAAGGAAGAACTCTCTTATCTTTCTCAATTTTCTCTTCTTTTTTCTAACTCAACAGTTTCTTTTTCCACTCTTTCCTCATTCACACTCAAAACAGCCTTACAATCTTCTTTAGGGTTCACCTCAGTATTAGCCCTAAATTGATTTTTCTCTACAACCTCCACCCTTTTGGCTAGTTGACCAATCTGCATCTCCATATTTCTGAAAGAAGCCTCGTTGCTCTTGACTGTGGACTCATGCACCTTCAAGAATTTTTCAAACTTCTCATCAAGACTGCTAACTTTTTCAGTCAAAGCAAATACCTATTGCCATAGTAGTGGCTGCTGTGGTCTGTTGAATTGGCATCCTGCTTGTCCAACTTGACTATTCTGACTTTGCCCAATGCTTGGGCAATTTTTCCAACCTTGGTTGTAATTACCTTATTTGAAATTACCCTGGCGGTATTGGGAATTGATTTCCCATGTAATTTGCTTCTTCTTGGGCCTCCTCTGGATAAGCACATTGACCATTAATATGGTCACCACCACAACGATCACAGAGTTGTTGTTGTACCTGTGAAACATTCTTCAACTCTCTAGGTAATTGAGCAAGAGTCATTGTCAGGTTCTCCAATTGTTGAGTTATCAGCTTGTTCTGTGCAAGCAAAGCATCTTCAACAGGCAATTGAAGAACTCCTTTTTTTAAAGTAGCATGCCGCTTTCACTATGAGTTTCATTCTCATTAGCCGCCATGCTTTCTATCAACTCATAGGCTTCCTCAACAGTCTTATGTTTAATGTTACCGCCAACTGAGGCATCTATCATAAGCTTTGACTGAGTGCCAAGACCTCCAAGGAATGTGAGAACTATTGCTATAACATCAAAACCATGCACAAGTGTCTTCCTCAGCAAGCTTTTATATTTGTCCCATGCCTGGCCTAAGATTTCCTCCATGCCTTCCCTAAAAGAAGAAATCTCCAGTTTACCTTTGTTGATCTTAGACTGTGGAAAATACTTGTTCATAAACTTTGCCACCATAGCCTCCCAGGTTGTAAAGTTGTCCTATGGGAAAGAATTTAACCACAGTTTAGCATTGCCTCCCAATGAGAATGGAAACAAGCTAAGTTTTGATCGCTTCATCTGACACTCCATTGATCTTCACCGTATTTTAGATCTCATTGAACGTGGTGAGATGATCATATGGACTTTCGTGTGACACCCCATTGAATTGGTTGCTTTGAACCAAATGTATCAACGCCGATTTAACCTCCATGTTTAGTGCATTGACCCTCGGCCTCGCAATGTTGTTAAAGTGTTGAGGGCCAACCACATTGGTAGCATCCGCTAGAGTATGTCTCCTAGGAGCTTCCTCCTCACTCATCGCTTCTGTGCTCTGGTTAGATGCTTCTGGTGAGGGTTGTAACAGTATTTCCGGAGGAGGGAATGATTCTTTAGAAGTTAGAGTTCTCCTTTTCCTCTAGGTTTCACTCAAGCCTTCAAGAAGAGGTTGTTAATTCTTCTTGCTCCGGATATGGTACCCTTAATTACAATATGTTAAAGAGTACCGTAATCTTAATTCATTGTTATTATAGGAATTATTATCATGGATATTATTATTATTATTATTATTATTTTAACCTACCTATTGATTATTATTACTATTATTTCTAACCTACCTATTTGTTCAATTTTTTTCCTCTCATTACTATGTAAATTAACATTCTTGATTAAAAGTATCTCTCTTCTATAAAGATATATGTTTTGTTTTTTTTTTCTTTCAATTCTTCTTATAGCTTTTATATACCCACGTTAGATTTAGCTTATAAATTACAACAATATCTAACAAAATTTATATAACAACTTAAAATATCTTTAACTTATATAAACAATTTAAAATGACTTAAGTTTAAAATCAGTAGGAAACATTTATTTGACTAAATTAATAATTTTCTTATTAACTAAAATAATTATAGTGAAGAGATGGTGGGTCTCATGTTCTTTTATATAAAGGTAACCTAATACTCTAAAATCTCACGCCTCATTCCTTTCGTTTCATTTTATTATGTCTTCATTTTCATATGTCTTCATTTTCATATTTTGGTTGGAAGCCTAAAAGCCGAAAGCTCCTCTGTCAAACTTTTAAGTTTTCATAAAATACGAGCATAATAAATTTCAATCTAGAACAAGGAAAGTTTTGTCTAATAAGAAAAGAGAAGAATCTTTGCAGTATGAAAGCAGCCCTCAGATAATCAAAGAAAAGAGAAGACTTTACGTAAAGAAATGCAAGCTCTATTTTTTATTTGTATGCCTCCATATACATGTAATATTGTACAAACTAATTACATTATGGAGTTCAAAATGTCAATTGAATTAAGTTATCTTAAATATTAGAGCAAAAATTTTAGAAACTCAAAATAACAATTGAGTTATCTTAAATATTAGAGTGATTATTATCTTTTATTATTCTTTTAAGGTTTTTTTTTTTTAAATTATTCTTTTAACTAAAAAATGTTGCATGAGGTTTTTGGCTTGCTTATGATGTCTATTTATCTTTAATGTTCAATGGATATTTAATACGAATATTTGTTCCATTAAGATGTTTAGAATGCTATGAGATCTTTAATTTAAATTTGTATATGTTGATATTGTATTTTATATGAAATCAGGTCACTAAAAATAATAAAACTCTTTATGTTAGTAACTCTTTATGTTAGTAGCTCCTTACAAAGTAAGGATAACTTTTGTGATTAATGTTTTAATAAAAGTATACTTATTGTTATGTTTGATTTGATATTACTAAATTTACAAGATTTATGGAACATATTACGTCATTTATAAACCCCCTTATTACAATCCTTTCCCAAATCTCTAACAATATATGATTCCATGAAAAACATATTTTCCATTATAGAATCTATATAAAAGATTACCATGATAAGTTAATGAAATGGTGACAATTTTACTTAATAATAATTTAATGCAACTAACTTTTTTAATCAAAATAATCTAAGTATTATAATATGAAAACCACAAAAGATAACCGAAATTAACTACTCTTGTTTGCCTAGTACCGTTAATAAAAAATATGTATAACATTTATAATAAATCAAATCTGATAATAACTTTTCAAAAATAATTAATTATTAGAAAATGACTCAACTTCAACACCTACCTTGAAGAATTATGGAAAAATATTAAACGGTTAATCCAAACTAAATATTTTATGCAAAACAACTCTTAGGCTGTGTTCATTTGAGTGAATTGTACTCTTTAAGAAGAAAAGCGACTGCTCAAATTTAGGGTGATTATGTTTAAAAAGTCAACTTTGCCCTCAACTTATTCTACAATACCACGATAACATGTTCAATTCCAACATTTTGCTAATCAATTTTAGTTAATAATAAATAAGTTTTTATACTTTTTCAACTTGCAGAGGGATGTTGGTTGGAGATGAAGACCAAGAATGGAGGTTGGTATATGGTTATTGCGTCGAGGTTGATAGCCATATTGAAGATGAAGACGAGAGTGGTTGAAGATATATTCAATTCCCGATTAAAAAAATAGATTCAGTTTGGTATATTTATATTAAACTCCTTTCATTTTTATACATGCAGAAGATAAATCACATGTTAAGAAGTGGACTTTTAAGCTTAACAAAACCCCACAAAACTGGCTTGTATGGTGAGGTTTGCACCCACTTATATACTATAATTTGGCTTCATCTCTAGTTGATGTGAGACTTCCAACATCACTTATGATTAGGGTTGGGCATAATTCAATAAGTTGTACTAAAACTAGTATTGTTCCCATTAAATTATCTAAATACAATTTAAATAACACAAAAATTTGAATTTGTGTATCATGCATTAATTTCAGTTAAAAGTTTAGCAATCAAATTATAATTCGACTCAATAAATTTAGCAGCGAAATTGATGATAGTATAATTTGTAATTCTCAAAGAATGTGGCATGCAAAGCAAATCACCTTTCTACTATGCAAGTATATTATTCGTATTTAGCAATAAAAAAGTTAATGTGCAAGACAAGGGTATTTATTANTTTTAAAATAATTATTTTAAAAATTATACAAACATTTTAAAAACTACTTTCACAAAAAAATATATTATTTTAAAAATAATTATTTCACTTTACTTAATTACCATCTTTTTAACATTTTAAAAAATAATTTTTATCTTTTTTAAAAAACTATAAAAAATTACTTTTTAAAACCATATTTTACCTTTTTGTAAAATGTGTTGTTAAATGAATGTATATCATACTACTTACTCGTCAAGAAAGTAGAAAACGTTAAGTCCTTCTAGATCAAATACATATTTTGCATTAAACGAAGTAACACTTTAATCCAAACAATAATAATCACAAAACTCCAATGGCAAGCAAACGTATACCCAAAAAAAAAATATCCTAAGCAACAAATATTCATATTTATCATAAAATATAGATAGACATAATTGGTAGATGCTTGGCAAGTTAATTGTTTATATTAGTTAATATTATCATAATATTATAATTATTATCATTAGTAATAATATTAGAATATTAATTATTACATAAAGAATAATAATATTAATTATCATAATAATAAATAATTGGTGTCAATTATAATAATGGTATTTTTTAACATTAT
>NW_014542927.1:0-1173 GCF_000741045.1 Vigna radiata var. radiata | reverse complement strand
GTACAATAGGCTAGTGGGTTTTCACCTCAATTTCTTTTACAAACATAATCAAAATGAACTCATAGATACAATATTCCCATATCAAAATATAAAAAGAAAATCACTTACAAATATTACAAAACAAGAAATATAACCATTTTCATTAACAAATATAAAAAATGCAAATTCTCCAAAATTATATTAAGTAAATATTCAACTTCACCTTAATTTTCTTCTTATGACGATCATAAAACCTGAATAGGTGCTTAAAAAAGTGGGANAAATAAATTTTGAGAATTATCTTCTAATAGATCGATGCATTTACCACACAAAATTTAAAAAAAAAAAAGTTAAAATTCTTACAGTATTTAAGATTTCTTTTCTTTCAAATGAGTTCTATAAAGAGATCTTGCAAGCAGCTGAATGTATGTCTCCGTTCATTATTTTTGAAATTTTGTAATAGTAAAACTGTAAGTTTCTCTTATTAATACGTAGGGTCCAAGCCCAATAAATAAAGTCCAACAACTTAACCCAAGGAGAAGGATAGAAGAGTCATTTCAACAAAGGGAAGGGGTGAGATTAGTAATGGAGGGGGTGCATCATGAAAATACATGAAGACTTCATCTTTATTTTTTTCCATTTTCACTAAACTAAGTGAATCAAAACTCATGTAAATTCACTCAAAAATTGTTTTCTGGTNTATAGTTAATTGGTAGAAACAAACAAGTGGAATGAGAAAGAACTTATGTCATGACACTTATTTACTAAAAATCTGAACATATGAGTATCTAATAAAAGAACTTAAATGTCCCTTGAGAATTTTAGTTTAGAATGTTATTATAGTTAAATGAAGAAAATACTTATGGGTGATAAAATGTAGCAAGGGTGTTCATTATCTATTAAGCACGGGAAAATCAACTCCCTTCAAGCACCCATTAGAGTAGTAGTAGAGAGACCAAGAAAACTATTTGGATTTTTGTGAGAATAATAGTTTTATATTATCCATTGTAATATCAGATTATCAAGTGTACCTTTATTATTAGATATAAAATTATTCTTTATCTTATTATTATGATCATTCTTAGTAGACACTGTTCTTATTATTTATATAATAATAATAATAATATTAATATTAATAATAATAATAATAATATTTTAAATAATAGGCATTATTATTATTATTTGTGTAGATTT
>NW_014542926.1:19361-23458 GCF_000741045.1 Vigna radiata var. radiata | reverse complement strand
GGTCAAAAGGTGAGGAAAGGCTAGGAGAAGGTGAAACTGAGGAGTGTTTCGGTGAGAAGTATCTTACGGTGGCTGATCTGAGAGGAGAGGTGGCTAGTGGCTGAGTACGCTCTCAAGAGAGAGACACGACAGAATGAAAATGAAGAATGGCCTTACATGGAGTTGGTTCGCGAGAAGTTAACTCGCGTGGCAGCAGAGGGCTAGGTGTCAACCAGAGAGTGGTGGATGGTGGATGAGAGAAAAGCACTGTGGAATATTTGCAAAATGAATAGTGAGAAGTGTGCTTTGAAAGGTGACTAAAGGAGGTTCCTTGGACTCTCTAGCCTGACTTTCAAGGAAGAATTATTTCTTGATTTCAGAAATCTAATTCTCATTTAGCTCAAAAGTGAAATACAATAAGGTAGGCATGACTATTTATAGGACTAAAGGTCCTACATACCTAATACAATACAAAATACATCAAAAATATACTAACTAAAGAAAGTGGGCTTGGACCCCACGTATCATCCCCTCTCCCTTGAAAAAGATTTGTCCTCAAATCTTGATGATTCTCCTAAGGACTTATTTTTAATTGCCTCTCTACAAACTCCTCCTGGATCAAAAGGATGCAATAAGCATCAAACATAACACTAATTAGTTTTCTATGACCCAAATTATTTCAAAGAGTATTCTTAGAAGAAGGTTTCTTAATTTTAAAATTTTCAATATGATGAATATAAAGAAACCATTCTTCATTTGAGAATTTATTTTTATCTTGAGTTAGTGATAACCAAGAAGGTAACTCTAACTCAAGTTTTTGATTGCCATTTGTTAAAAATTGCAACTTTGGAAAAGATTTGATGGCAATGTTTTGAAAATAAAAGATGAATTTGGAACATTTAATTTCAATTGAAGGAAAATTAAAGGATAGGAAACCTCCCCTGTTGGATTCTAGATTAGAAGATATTATCAACAATTTCTTTTCTTCCCTTTCCTTCCTTTCAATTTCTTCCTTCTCTTTCTTTTGTAGTCTCTCTTCCTGCTCTCTCTTTTCTTNCTCTTCTCTCTTTTCTTTNTNTCTTNTTATTCTCGCTTTTTCTTCCTCTTCTTTCCTATGTTGCTCTCTTCTTTCTTCTTCTTCTCTCCTATGTTGCTCTCTTCTTATCTCCCTTTCTCTTCTTCTCTCTTTCCTTCTCTCTTGTCTCTCTATTTTCTCTTGTAGTACTCTACGTTCTCTCTCAATGCGTCTTTTACTTCCCTCGTTCAAGAAAGTAATAAGTTAATCTCTAAATTCTCTTTCTTGATGCCAAAATTCACTTATATTTCGAATGAATGTTTTGCCATTGTGAATTATTTCTCTCAGCGATTTTTTTCTTTGTTTCTTTTGTTCTTCTTTTATGGCTCTAATTTCACTTTGAATGAATGAGGTTTGCACCTCCCTATTAAACCTATCTTGATTCAAGCTTTCTTTAATATTCCCAATTTGTTTCATTAGTTTCTTAAGAAGATATTGCTTCTCAGACTCACTAATCCTAGACATCCTTTAAAGTAAAATTACTTTTAAAATCAAAGTACAAGACTCAAAAGAAACAAACAAAGAACACGGACTCTAAGACCCCTAAAAACATACGGACTCTACACGTGAAAATCAAACACATGCATACTCCTATGTCTCGCTATGCTACAATTAAAACAATTAAAGTTGCCAAGATCTGAAAAGAACACCAAGGACTCTTCCAAATACTTGGACTTTATAAAAGGCCCTTTACAAACCAGAAAATAAAACTAACAAAGACATTGGGCTGACACAAGCCCATNGAAAATAAAACTAACAAAGACATTGGGCTGACACAAGCCCATCAAATACACAGAAAAATAAAAAATTACAAAACATTCAATCCTAAGCTACGGTCCAACTATTTTGTGCCCAGATCTTGCCCAATGCTTTCCAGAATCTCGTGCTCAATCTTGCAGCTTCAATCTGTTGCTGTTGGATATCCTGCAATCACACCTCCATTTCTCGGTCTTTTGCCTTGATGCAGCTAAAAGAATTGCTTCTGCTCTCTATGAATGGTCTCAAACTAAATTTCAACAAATCAATCTGCACTTAAAGTGACAGCATCATCCAACTAACGCAAAGGAAAATGTAAATCATGCCAGATTTATGGTGCAGATTAAACTACCAAACCAGTCAGTTTTTTTTTTCAATTCAGAAATTATTCTTAAGTCATGAAATCAGTTTTGATCCAAACAGCAGATACTTAATTATTTCATGCACAGCTAACACAGAGAACTAGGTGGCATGCAATGGTATTCAATCAATCAATTTGACAAAACTGAAATTTGCTTAACAACCAACTCAAACTAATTATCCCAACAATTCATCTCTACACACAGATCACACCTAAGCCAGCAGCACATACACAAGGAACACGTACCTTTAGCCAGATGCAAATGAATGTGATTCAGGGTTGAAACCAAATTAATGCCATACAATGTAGAAGAGATTCAATTCAAAATTCAAGTTGGCTAATCCTAGTCTGCAACAAATATCATACCAGATTCCACACTTCAAGAAATGCTAAACAATGGCAGCTACAACAGGACTAATTCAACCAAAAACAGAAACAATTTAAGATAAAAGACTCCCTTTAGTTCAACACTACCACGTGAAGTGTTTCTGCCTCTGTTGGCTTAAGCTAGCATCTGTTGATGTTCCAAACTGATCCCAGTGAGGGTTCTGGTATACTCATCAGTGTTACTACAGCAAGTGTTTGTGACTCCTCTTTATCCAACATGAGATTTCTGGCTCAACTTTTTACACTGCTGTAGCTAATTGTAACTCACTTCTTCTAAGCACCACTTGTGAATGACAATCAAAGCCAAAACTATGCAATTCTAGTTGGTCAGCAAAATTCAGATTCAAGAAATTGAATAAAACACGCTCTCAACAAATATATTGACTTTAATTGCATCCACACAAAGCTCACAACAACAAGTTCAACTCTGGAAGCTCAAAGCACTCAAAATAGAAAGGGTTGGAAGGGAGATTCCCCCTTGTTAGTTCAGGGCTGGAGAGTCTTTTAGACCACCACCACCTAAGATGCTACCAAGCACACAAACCCCTTTCCAAATTCCAAAAACCAAAGAGTGAACATGCTTCTCAAACTAGATTGGCTATGCTAAGTAAAGGCAGGCAATACAGAATCAGGACAGCAATCCAATTCAAGAGGCTCTAGATCAGACTTTAGATTAGATCATAAAGCAAAGAAAAGCTTCAATTATGAACAGCTGAACAGACTTACACGTGTATTGGACAAAACCAAGATAGCCAAACAATTGACAAGCAAACAAAAATCAAAGCTATCAAGAAAATAAGCACAGCAAATAGAACCTAAAGAATAGCACTAGAACAGATTTTAAAGACAAGAAAAGACACAACAAGAAATCACAGAACTGGTTGTTGAAATCAGAATTTCAGAAGCAAAAAGTGAACTGGTCCATTAGCTAATGTTAGCATTTTCAGTTCTGGACACCTTTGCATACTGAAATCCAATGGAGCAAGTTTATTTATGCTTGTTTTGATCACGCAAGGCCATTTTACACCCTTTCATAGGCTTTTACTCAAATTAAAATATTCAGTTCCTCATTTTTCTTTTCAGGATTTGCCTCTTTTGACTGATTTTCTCAACTAACATGCTTTACTTTCATCTTGGATCAAAACAGCGATTTACAAATGTTTGAACAACTTAGTTCTGCAGTTTAGAAGAAAAACAAAAGAAATTGGTTTGGAATGACTCTAGGATATTGATTAAACAAAAGCTTAGTAATGAACTAATACCAAGCAGAAGCGACACACACTAAAAGACATTCAAAGAAGTACCAGTTCGGTGTAGCTGGCCAAACAAAATTCTGCAGATTTACAATATGCAACCAAGCTAGGCTAAACCCTTCATTGCTTATTTGGTATGCATTTGCTACTCACAAAGCAGAATTTAATTCAAATATTCCAGACTCGAATTATTCAGAATTGAAACTGCATGTAATTATGCACAGTGAAGCAGATTCAAATAGCAATGCAACTTATAACTTCTGCCACTGAAATCTACCACCAAGCT
>NW_014542926.1:14967-18411 GCF_000741045.1 Vigna radiata var. radiata | reverse complement strand
ATTAACCGGTGGAAAGGTTAGCATCCGAGTTCAATCGGTGAAGATGAAGGGAAACGTAAAATCAATCGGTCAAAAGGTGAGGAAAGGCTAGGAGAAGGTGAAACTGAGGAGTGTTTCGGTGAGAAGTATCTTACGGTGGCTGATCTGAGAGGAGAGGTGGCTGGTGGCTGGTGGCTGAGTACGCTCTCGAGAGAGAGACACGAATGAAGAATGGCCTTATGTGGAGTTGGTTCGCGAGAAGTTAACTCGCGTGGCAGCATAGGGCTAGGTGTCAGCCAGAGAGTGGTCGATGGTGGATGAGAGAAAAGCACTATGGAATATTTGCAAAATGAACAGTGAGAAGTGTGCTTTGGAAGGTGGTTAAAGGAAGTTCCTTGGACTCTCTAGCCTGACTTTTAAGGGAGAATTATTTCTTGATTTTAGAAATCTAATTCTCATTTAGCTCAAAAGTGAAATACAATAACGTAGGCATGACTATTTATAGGACTAAAGGTCCTACATGCTTAACACAATACAAAATACATAAAAAATATACTAACTAGAGAAAGTGGGCTTGGGCCCCACGTATCAAGGTTGCTCATTTAGTAAAGTTTTCTTGAAGGTTTTCTTATATAAATTCCTCTCCTTTTGAGTGACCTTAGTAGGATTGATAGTCTCTCCTTCCTCATGTATGCATGCATTGGGAGCTTACTCCTCTTTTCCTAAGCACTCTTTCTCTTTTTCCTCATCCCTTTTCTTTTTCATTTGTTTTTGATCTTCATACACCTTAGAAGGTGGTAAGGGATGGAGAATGAACTTCTTTTCCTTATGGTGGAGGGTGATCTCATTGGTAAGGCCATTGTGCATGGTTTTCTTGTTAAATTGCCAAGGCCTACCTAAGAGAATATGGTAGGCTTCCATAGGAATAACATCACAAGTTATTTTATATTCATAGTTTCCTACGGCAAACTTGACCTCCACTTGTTGATCTACTCTCAAATCCCCTCCTTCATTGAGCCATTGAAGATTGTAAGGCCTTGTGGGGTTTGGTAGTAAGATCTAACTTTTCTACCAACCTTGTGCTACAACAATTGCAACAAGATCCATTATCCACAATGAGAGAACATATTTTATTTGAAACTATACACCTTGTGATACGAGAAGGCTCCGAGAAGAGGACCGTACGCGCAACGCGAGCTCCTTGAAGCTTCCTCCAGAGAGATGACGCAGCGGAATGGATAGATCGAGAGAGAAACTGGAAGAGATCAAACCAAATCTGAGAAGAACAGAATGAATCTGAGAAAGGAACTCAGAGAACCAAGACCTAGACCGACAAAACCCTAGAAGAAGGGGAAAACTCAATTTGGACCGATTAAACGGTGGGAATGGTGTTTTAATCGGTGGAAATGGACTAGATCGGAGCAAAGAAGGATTTAACTGGTCAAAATGGAAAGAAATTCCAAAAGAGGGAAGAAACCCTAAGTTTTGGAGGTTTTTGGTGTAGGAGCTGAAGATCGGTGAGGGAAGAGACTTTTACCGGTGAGATCGTGACGACAGTGGTGGATCTGAGTTTTGGCTGATGGTCTGAGATGAAGGTGAGTGCGAGAGAGACGACTCTCGAGAGAAGCAGACGCTGAGAGTGACTTTGGAGAAATGAATGGATTGAGCTTCTGATGCGTATTGAAGAAGCGGAGACGTGGCTGATGATGTGTGGACAACGCGTGTAAGAACGTGGCAGGGAATAGGTGAGGCAGCGTGGACAGAGGAGAGAAAGCACAACGNTGAGATGGAAAATGAGAGAATGAGGTAGTGTGCTGGAAGGTGGCTAGAGGAGGTCCCTTGGACTCTCTAGCCTGACTTTCAAGAGAGAATTATTTTCTTATTTAGAAAACCAAATTCTCATTAAGCTCAAAAGTGAAGTACAATAAGGTAGGCATGACTATTTATAGGACTAAAGGTCCTACATGCCTAACACAATACAAAATACATCAAAAATATACTAACTAAAGAAAGTGGGCTTGGGCCCCGTGTATCATCCCCTCCCCCTTGGAAAGGATTTGTCCTCAAATCTTGATGGTTCTGAGGACTTATTTTTAATTGCATCTCTACAAACTCCTCCTGGATCAAAAGTAAATCTGCAATAAACATCAAACATAACACTAATTAGTTTTTTTATGACCCAAAGTATATATAAAAGTGTATTTTTAGAAGAAGGTTTCTTAATTTTAAAATTTTCAATATAGTGATTATAAAGAAACCATTCTTCATTTGAGATTTTATTTTTATCTTGAGTTAGTGATAACCAAGAAGGTAACTCTAACTCAAGTTTTTGATTGCCATATGTTAAAAATTGCAACTTTAGAAAAGATGTGTTGGCAATTTCTTGGAAAGAAAAGATGTATTTAGAACATTTAATTTCAATGGAAGAAATATTAAAGGATAGAAAACCTCCCCTTTTAGGTTCTAGATTAAGATATGTTGTCATTAATTTCTTTTCTTCCCTTTCCTTCCTTTCAATTTCTTCATTCTCTTTCTTTTGTAGTCTCTCTTCCTGCTTTCTCTTTTCTTCCTCTTCTCTCTTTTCTTTCTCTCTTCTTATTCTCTCTTCCTGTTCTCTCTTTTCCTCCTCTTCTCTCTTTTCTCTTTCTCTTCTTATTCTCTCTTCCTGCTCTCTTTTTTCTTCCTCTTCTCTCTTTTCTTTTTCTCTTCTTATTCTCTCTTCCTGCTCTCTCTTTTCTTCCTCTTCTCTCTTTTCTTTTTCTCTTCTTATTCTCTCTTCCTGCTCTCTTCTGAAAAAATGTTGTTCTACCTTGATGCACATTTGAACAAGATCATTTAAATCTTTATAAGGTAGTAATTCAACCTCATCCCTTATGTCAAAATTTAATCCATTTAAAAATCTGGCTAAGGTAGTTTCTTCCCTCTCAACAATTCCTGCCCTCATTTGATATAACTCTATCTTTTGCATATATTCTTGCACAGTCATAGAATTTTGTTGCAACTTGTAGAGCCTATCTAGGAATTCTCTTTTACTTTGGAAGTCTATAGTGTAATTTTCCCTAGACCTCTCCCTATTCCGATCTTGTTCTTTTTTTAGTATTTTCAACTCATTGTGAAAGGTTGAGGTTTGTACCTCCCTATTAAGCCTATCTTGATTCATTATTTTCCTAAAAATATGTTGCTGCCCAAATTCTGTAGTCCTATGACTAGACATCCTATATTCTTTTTTTTACCTGACTCAAACAAACAAAGACAATTAAAAAAAACATGCAAACTCTAAACGGACTCTAAGACCCCTAAAAAAACCGTTCGGACTCTAATGTGACAAAGGTCACACCTAAACGTGAAAATCAAACACATGCATACTCCTATGTCTAGCTATGCTACAATTAAAGCAATTAAAGTTGCCAAGATCTGGAAAGAGCACCAAGGACTCTTCCAAATACTTGGACTTTATAAAAGGCC
>NW_014542926.1:8426-11898 GCF_000741045.1 Vigna radiata var. radiata | reverse complement strand
GGTGTAGGAGCTGAAGATCGGTGAGGGAAGAGACTTTTACCGGTGAGATCGTGACGACAGTGGTGGATCTGAGTTTTGGCTGATGGTCTGAGATGAAGGTGAGTGCGAGAGAGAGACGACTCTCGAGAGAAGCAGACGCTGAGAGTGACTTTGGAGAAATGAATGGATTGAGCTTCTGATGCGTATTGAAGAAGCGGAGACGTGGCTGATGATGTGTGGACAACGCGTGTAAGAACGTGGCAGGGAATAGGTGAGGCAGCGTGGACAGAGGAGAGAAAGCACAACGGTGAGATGGAAAATGAGAGAATGAGGTAGTGTGCTGGAAGGTGGCTAGAGGAGGTCCCTTGGACTCTCTAGTCTGACTTTCAAGAGAGAATTATTTTCTTATTTAGAAAATTAAATTCTCATTAAGCTCAAAAGTGAAGTACAACAAGGTAGGCATGACTATTTATAGGACTAAAGGTCCTACATGTCTAACACAATACAAAATACATCAAAAATATATTAACTAAAGAAAGTGGGCTTGGGCCCCGTGTATCACCTTGTATGAAAGATGTTCTCTCTTTGGGTTAGGGCTTGAAGATGAGGTTGGATTTTGAGGACTCTTCTTATCATGAGAAGATCTCCCTCACAAGGAAAGGAATCTTCTCCTTCACTCTCTTCCTCAATCTCATTTGTATATTCTTCTTGCTCACTTTCACTACTATATGAGTCAATACCCCTTAATATGATGGTTCTTTTTGTGGGGCATTGAGATGCAATATGTCCCCTCCCTAGACACTTAAAACACTTGATATCACTAGTGCGCTTGGAGGATGTTGATCCATCTTTGGGTTTCTCAAACTTCCTAGGAGGTTCCCCTTTTTTCACTTGTTTTTCATCCCTCTTGAAGTCTCTTTGATAGTAGAGCTAGAGTGGTTAGTTCTAAAACCTTTTCTGAAGAATTGTTGCTCTACCTTAATGTAAATTTGTACCAAGTCATTTAAGTTTTGGTAGGGAAACAATTCCACTCTATCTCTAATATCAAGATTAAGACCACTTAGAAACCTATAAATGGTGGTCTCTTCTTCCTCTCTAATCCCTGCCCTCATCATATAGAGCTTCATCTTTTGCCTATAGCTCTCTATGCTCATATCTCTTTGTTGGAGCCTTTGGAGTTTGTCCATTAGCTCCCTATGATAGTATGAGGGAATGTGCCTTCTTCTCATGGCACTTTTAAAGTCATTCCAATAGGTGACTTGGAGAAAATTAAAGAGTCTTCTCTCTCTCACAAGGGAGGTCCACCAATACATGGCATTCGCTTGGAAACTCAAGGTGGCCAATGTGACCTTTCCCTCCTCACTCACTTAATGACACTCAAAGAGTTGTTCAACTTTCATCTCCCAATCTAAGTATGCCTCAACATCTTCTTTACCATGGAAATGGGAGAGGTCTACTCTAACCTCTCTTGGAGTGTGCTCTCTATCATGACTTCTATGTGGGTGAGGTTGATAGTATTGGTTTGCAAACCTACTATCTACCTCAGTCTGTGAGTTGAGTTGGAGTTTTAGAACTCCTCCTTGTATGACTCATACTTCTTTATGTCCTCTTGGGCTTTTTGTTGTTTCTCATTAAGGACTCTAAGTTCTTCTTCCGACTTAGCAAGATACTCTTCTCTTTCAATTCTTTCTTTTTCTTTAAGAAGAGTTTCTTGCCTTTTCCAAATTTTAAGTGACTTTAGCTCTTGTGCTAATTTTTTCAAAGTGGGTTTTACATCCTCACTAGAGTCACTTCCAATTTCAAAGGAATTAGTCTTAAACATCCTTAAAGGTTTTCAAAAAGATGCAATGCAACAAACAAAATACTTAAATTTCAAATAAAGTTCCTTAAGAGACTTAAGGAGGCAAAAGACACCCAAGTTCATTTCCAAGAAAGGGAGGTGAATCACAATGGATTGCTTAAATACCAAACCTTTCCTAGCCAAAGTTTACCTTAGGCACTTTTCAACCAAATTTTTCAAAGGGAACTAAAGTCGAAATTAAAGTCGACACACACTAAACTATTACAATTAAAGAAAGCAAATAAAGGTTCCTCCAACCAACCAACTAAACTGGCTATGCGGCCTAATGATTAAGTTAGAAGAACTTTGGTTCCTCCCAACCAACCAACTATAAACGAAATTTACTAAGAAATAAAGGTTCTTGTTAGGAGATGGGATTGAGCACCAAAGACTCTCCCTAGACACCTAACAAGGCCGTGAATTACAAGAGAAAAAAAAAAGAAAGATTACAAAGCCAAAAAACAAAGAACAAAAATTTACAACCAAATCAAAGCTTCCTCCCAAAGTGTTTCTCTCCTTTCTTTTTGGCTACCACTCTAGACTTCAAGCTCCCTTTGGTTCTCCACCACCTAGAAGGCTACCTCTAAGATATTGGATCACCTCTCAAAGAGAACCTACACCATACAAAGTAACCAAAACGTGCAAGAAGAAACAAGGAATAAAAGCAATAAAAAGGTCCAAAAAAAAACAAGAAAGGCTTTGCAAAAGAAAAATTAATTATGACAAAACTAAGAAATCCAAGAAGACAAGCAAGAAATTAAAGGTTAAGAAAGAAAGGTTAGCTCTCAAAAGAAATCCTAATGAAAGGTGCTAGAATAGATTCACAAAACAAAAAAAAATTACTAGAAGAAAAGTGGGTGGTTCTTGTCTTTTGGCAACTTTGAGCAAATGAGGCACTAAGGGCACTCTTTTAGCATTATAGCCAAGACTTTTAGCCACTGGAAAGTGAAGATAAATACCCAAAATAGTGAGCAAAACACGTTCCAAAACAGATTGCACAAAAACAATGGTAGTGGTCTAAGTGATGGGTGTCGCGGCCCATACAAATTTAATTGCATATTAGAAATGCAGTATAGCTAGGGAATGACTCCTAGGTCGTCTCTCAAGGACCAAATGTGGTTCGAGTCTTAGGTCTAACACGAAGTGGGGGGGTTGTGAAAGGTTTTTGCAAGGAAAATTAAATGAAATTAAAACTTAAAATTAAAAGCAACCAAACATACTTGAAAACATTGAAATAAATGGACAAAGCATGAAGACCGAACGGTCCCATAGATGACCGAACGATTCTACATTGAGACCAAACTATCTCTAAACCATGTGAGGAAAATGGAAATGCAAGAAGGTAAAGAAACCAAACAAAATAGACAACATAGTGAACGAAAAAAAGTAAATTGAACACTACAATAGATAAATATCCAAACACAATTAAAGCCATTAAAATGCAACACTAAATTAAGTGGATGAAAAACAACTCAACCTACTAATTAAACTAAGTGAAAACAAGAGAAACTAACAAGCCTATTTAACTTCTATTAATTTATGTGAACCAAANTGCAATTAACAAATAAATTAAAAGTCCAAATGGCCTAAGGAAACCTTTTGGCCTTGAGTCATGTTTCAACAAGTCAAACTTCAATTTCCACCTTCAATAAG
>NW_014542926.1:3241-7130 GCF_000741045.1 Vigna radiata var. radiata | reverse complement strand
TAGAAAACGAAATTACAACTTTAATTAAAATCTAAATGACTAAATATTGAGTCTTGAATGTGCCAAGCCATATCCTAATGCTCCAGATGATATTTCCACAATTTTCCTGTAATCAAAAATACGCTTAATCAGCTTAAAATATCCAAATTAGAGCAAATACGAATTTTCGACGAAATTAAGCAGAATTCGGAAAACGGAGAAATAACAGACAATTAAACACAATTCTCTGGTTTATTTAAGTGCAATAAACTAAATATGGTTCAAGAAATAACGACTCATCACTAAGCACACAATATTTTTTTTCAGCACTTTTTAGGCTCTCTTTTGGTACTCTTTTGAGGCCTTTTGCTTAAAAGCTCTTATCACTTTTTTTCTTTTACTCTTTTAAGGTGCAAAATAAGACCACCACACACTTGGAACAGAGGTGATATATGGGTTTTAAGAGCCACGAGGACAAGAAACACAAAATAGAAGAAAATCTTACTAGAATCAAAATGGAGTTGAAAACTAAAAACGTCAATAGAGAAATTTTTTTTTACGAGCTTGCCAATGATTTAATGGCAAGTATGAACCCAAAACATCAAAGATAAGACCCTCAAATGGTTGTATATGGTGCAATTTTGCAAACCAAGTTATATTTTTTTTTTTTATGATTTTTCAAAGTTACTAGAGAAAATTGACAAGAAAAGAACTATACATGATGACTCTAGACAAACATGGATGGATTACAAACTTAAAATGACTCAAACAATGAAATGCACCAAATATAAATCAATAAAAGACCCAAAAAAAGATTAAAAACACATAATGGAAACCTACTTGGTGAAAATGGAATGGTTCCAAAAGATAATAGAAACTAGAACCATAAAACACAAAAAATAATGAACAAGTAAAAACTAACAAAAAAGACAAGAAAGGAAAGCATTAAACAACAAGGAAATAACAAAGGATCAAGACCAAGAAACTTAGCTCTTTGAAGAACCAAGGCTCTTGATACCAAATGATGGCAATGTTCTAGCTAGGACAAGCCAAATCTAGAAGCAACCAAGCCATGTACTCAAGATGTTCACGATTTTGATGAGTGTTTGCGAAATGGTGGTGGATAAAGGTGGGAGGCTCACGGTTTTGGTGTGCTTAATGGTGAAGGATTAAGTGTTTAGGGTTCTCTAAGAGAGGTTGGGCCAACTCTTGGAGAAAGGTGGCTAGAGGAGGCCACTTGGGTTGCTCTAGCCTAGGGTGACCTTAGAAGAGGTTGTGTGCACAAAATGGCAACATAACTTTACTATAATTTCCAAGGTGATTACATGATGGAGAGCACCTCTATTTATAGGCTAAGGTGTCTCAAAATGGGCTGAAACTTTAACCTAAAAGAGCCACCTTGGTTTGCTTGGAGAGCAAGGAGAAATCCTCTCCAATAGGAGAGAGACAAGTGGCAAAAATCCACTCAATTGAGAGAGTGACGTGTGGCCACTACCTATGGAAAAACTCTCCATTCCTAGAATGACATGTGGCCACTAACTAGGAGGAAAAACTCTCCAATAGGGTGCTTCCACATGCCTTGGACGAAAATGACTCCTTGGCCTCCAAGTTTTTCCAAAAAGTTGACCCCTTGGTCATCTCCCTAAAAAAAATGTCCAAGCAAGGTCAACATTGGGCCTTGGCCCTTTGTTGACTTTGTTGGTCAAAACCCTATTCTTCTTGCCACAAATTACAAGGCTCATTCAAACCTATACTACTAGGCCCAAGGCCCAAACAAAATCCTACACTACTAGGCCCAAATACAAGCCCAAAACTTATTCAATGATGGAATACAGTTATCATTATTATTATTATCACTATTATTATTATTAGCATTAGTATTATTATCAGCATTAGTTGTAACATCCCAAATTATATGCCAAACATATATAAGTATAGAATGCAAGCAACCATGATAATGGAATACAGTTAGATGTACAAGATGAGTGTTTAGTTATACAGTCATCCAAAATCAGAGAAATTGAAAAGCTTTACAATTACATATAAAGTCTTTCAAAATGGAACAAAAGAAAAGAAACTAAATGGAAATCTAAGGGAAAGCTAAGTACTAGGGGCTGGTTCTCCACTGTCCAGTGCTTGCTTAAGAGAGGTATCATCTGTTGCCTCTGCTCACATCCAAGGTTGGATGATCATCACAAGAAAGAAAACCAGGAACATACAAAGAGTTGCATGCAACAGATTCCTTGCACAATCACAGTTTCATTATGAACAGCAAAGAGGAATTCTACTTACTGGTTTCGATTTGGAGAAATTGCTTGGCTGCAGATAAGACCAGCTAGGTTGAGATTGTTGTGGCAGCACCTAATTAGAAATTCAGTGGTGAATTTGTGAGGATGGAAGGAGATTGAAATTGGGAAAGATGATAATATGGAAAGTGGAAGAGAAATGAGGTTCAGAGAGTTCGAAAAAGAGAGCATGCAAGAGTGGGCTTTACATTAGTATTAATATTATTATTATTACTATTATTATTATTATTATTAGTATTAGTATTAGTATTATTATCATTATTAGTATTATTATTATTTTTATTATTATTATTTTTATTATTATTATTATTATTATTACTATTATTATTATTGTTGTTATTACTATTATTATTGTTATTACTATTATTATTATTTCTTTTATTATTATTATTATTATTATTTGTATTATTATTAGTATTATTATTATTAGTAGTAGTATTAGTATTGAAGTGATGACCCCTCAAGTGGCTCAATTGGTAGCTGCTGTCACAAGCTAACAGGGAGAGCTCAAGAAGAAAAGGAGGCACTTGCTGCCATTGAGTTTGCAATAGAGGTGAATACCCTCACTGTAGCTACAATCTGTACCTTCTTTACTTGGATCGATTTTATTGAGAATATGATTAAATTGTACAATATATACCAATAACTTTACATTTCTGATAGTGTTGCTTTAAATTTCCAGGTTATTTGCTGCTTTGTATTAGTTGGAAAAAGGATTATTTTGAAAGTGTTCTAAGTTTTGTGAACGGTAACAAAATCAAGGGTAACGAAATCAAGATATCAAGAGTAACTGCATTGAATGTGATCTTGGTTTGTGTCCTTTTCTATTCAGTATAGTTGTAGTTTGGCATCCTTTCCCAGTCTTTATATTTTTTTTTGGCAAATATTTGTAAAATGCATATATGACCTTGTTTAAATGTCTGATACTGAGTTTGATTGTTAGGTGTTGTTCTTCTTGTGTTGATTTATTTTCATTTTTTAATTAGACATGAGCCAACGGTAGAGCATGTCATGTAAAGGGCAGTGGCTTGGTAATTGATTCTGAGCTGTTAGTTTATTGCTTTGGACCTTAAGTTCGCAAAAGACTATGATGCTGATTTCGAAAAGTTTTATGCTTTGATATATGAAGAAATTGGTTACAGTTTCCCCTTCTCATTGATTAGTCAACTCAGTTTCATGAAATTGTAGCAACATAATTTTAGATGAACTTTTGTACAGCGTTCTTGTCATTCAAGGCATGTANTTCAAAAAGCTTAATGCTAAGTGGGAAGTTTAATGCTGAATCACATTTTACTCGTGAGTTGATTTAAGGTTTCTACACACTTGCAGAAGCAGCTGGCCAGAGAATAAAAGCTGATATGTTTGGAGTCATTAGTTTGAGCAACAAAAGTATCACAGTGTGGAGCTTGGAATAGGNGATTTGGTCCAAAGAACTGGCAGTTAGAAGCAGCTGTTTGATTAGGGGAGTGCTTAGCCTATTCACTTTTGTTTTGTCTTAGCTTGTAATTGATAGTATTGTTGGATGTCCTGCTGAATAAGTTTTGATTTAACTGTACAGTATCAATTTGGACAATCATTTAACAGCAATTAGGTTCTTTTCACTA
>NW_014542926.1:0-2361 GCF_000741045.1 Vigna radiata var. radiata | reverse complement strand
GAGTTTTTAATTTGAGTTGATAGTTTCTAGCTAGATTTTACAATTTTTTTTCAATAGAATTTAATAGTTTCTAGCTAGATTTTCACAACTCTTGTATTTATTTATTTTTAACGTGCCTCACTCTTCCATTGGAATTGTTTAACATGGTGCAGTCGTTATATTGGAAATGAGTAGCCACTGTTAATCAATTTAAGTGTGAAAATGATGAAATATACTAGATATATTTCTTTTCACTCTTATTGGCTTAATTTTGCATTTCTTGTTGTGCATTGTTATTTTCGACTTTGGAATTTTGGTTGACTGTTGCTGACTGATTTATTGGATTCCTGACCCTTGCATTTCTTGTTCATATACTGGGAGCTTGACTTGAAACACTTGTCATTTTTTCAAACTAGATTGGTAGCTGTTGCCACTCAAAAGTTTGTTGCTGGAGTTGCTGGAGATGCACTTTAGTATGTTTATTTTACTTGTGCTTTTGGTTGAATCTTTACCTTCTGGCTTTTAATTATTTATTTTTAACCTTGAATTACGCCATCACAACTAACTATTCATGTGTTAGTTACCTTATTTTTCTGTTGAAGTTGATTTCTTGTTTCCTAAAAGTATTGAAATTTATGCAAATGTTAGTTCATACTTGCGAGAGGAGCTTAGGAGTGTGTATTGGGTATTATATAGCAAATGCATATACACACGCATTTCAATGGAATTATTTGCACTATTTAACTTAATGTTTTGTGATTTTATCCCTTGTGTAAATGTCCATTAATGTAGACTCTACAATGAGAGGACAAATGTGAATCAAAAGCTTAATGTTAAGGCTGTTGACAAACTTTTGACCCCATGGGATAGCAACTTTTGGTATTATCCTTTTAGGAAGTCCATCACTCATCTTTTAAACCTTTACTTTGCTAGCTTATCTAGATCTTTTTTCTCTTTTGTAAAGGTCATGTAATATTTTTTCTACTTAATCCTTAACCATATCCCTAACCCTAATCATAATCATTACCCTAACCCTAATCATAACTCTTACCCTAATCATAGCTCTAAATATAACCATAACCCTACTGCTAACCCTCACCCTAACTCTATAACCATGGATCATACCCTCACCCTCATCATAATCCTAACAACTAAATTTATGCTTCAAATTTAATTTCTTTGATATACTTCTTTTGGAATTTACAATATATGCTAACAAAACTTAATAGTGTTAAACCTATGACATTATTTTCAGGCATCAAGGAAAGGATGGAGAAAGATATTGATGAAGTTGGAAAGATTGCTCATGGTGTCAAAACAAAGATTGATCTATTGGGTGAATATTGTTTCATTGGATGTCAATTTACTGTAAAATTTTAGACAAGTATGAAGGTTATTTGATCATGAGTTGTTTTATGCAGAACCTATATAATAGACAATAGCTAGATGTTTGTGCAGTTTTAATTAGTGAAAATTGCTAGGTGTTGTGTGAATTAACAGAGTGTTGGGTTAAATGTGATAGAGTCTATGAGTTTTTACTGTTGTGTTGAGTCTTTTCCTTTGTAGTTTGAGTCTTTTCTTTTTCTTTTTAGTCTAAGTGTGGAGTGTGATAACTCTCCAAATTTGCTTATTTTTCTATGTTAAAACTCTTTTGTCAGGTTTCTTTAGTTTTTAATTCTTTAGAAATAGAATAGTTTAAGTGTAAAATTTTTATAAAACAAAATAAAAATAGTTTCTAGAACAGGTTATATTCTTTTAATTTGATTTTAACCCTTCTTTAAATTCTCTCTTTTTTTTTCTTTTTTTTTTTGCAGATTGGGCTGTTTTAGGGCTGAAGTGCACAATTGGGCTGATTTCACGATTGGACCTTGATCTTTTTAGGGTGCTTGAATATGAAAGTTGAGGTACAAACTGCTACTTTGATTTCATTTGATGATTACAATGATAGTATAGCAAATCTTTTCTTTTTGTCATAGAAATTAGGTTCTTAAGTTGCACTTGTTATTATTAGAATTATTATTATTATTATTATTATTATTATTATTATTATTATTATTATTATTATTATTATTATAATAATTAGTAGTAGTAGAAGTATTATTATTATTATACTCATTATTATTATTATTGTTATTATTCTAATTATTATTATTATTGTCAGTATTATTATTTTTATTATTATTATTATGATTAGTTTGAATATAATTATTCTTATTACTATTTTTATAAGTATTATTATTATTATTATTATTACTTTTATTTTTATTATTATTGTTGTTACTCTTACCTTCATCATTATTATTATTATTATTATAATAATAATAATAATTATTATTATTATTATTATTATTATTATTATTATTATTATTATTATTATTATTA
>NW_014542925.1:2219714-2221788 GCF_000741045.1 Vigna radiata var. radiata | reverse complement strand
TGTTCCACCTTAGAGATAAATAGTATGCCGAATAATAATAAAACATTATGCTGTACAACAATAAAACATTATGTCAGAAAGCTTGTTCCACCTTACGGTAAATAGTATGCCATACAATTATAAAACATTATGTCCTACAATAATAAAACAGTGCGGTACAATAATAATTGCAATATTTTTATATGAACCTAATAAAAAAATAAGGTTTAATATCATTTGTTATTATTTTTGGTCATTTTATTTAATATGAATTGACTTTTTTTAATGTTTAATATGATTGTAATTTTTGTTAATTTTATCGGGTCCTTTTTCTTTGTTAACAGCACAATATTAGCATGAGTAATCAATTAATGACATGTTTTATTTTTTGAGATATGATTACTTGTTAATTTATGAATTTGAAGTTTCCAACAACTCCTTAAAGAACATCATCCTTTGTTTCTTCATCTCTTGATTCTCATCCATGTCTATTAGATAAATCTCTTAAAAAATTGTTTAGAAAAATACAAGTTTATAAGCTTCAAAAATTACACAATTCGTTCCTTGTTTGACATATTATTTATAAGAAGAAAATTGAACACAAAAATTAATGCAAATTTGGAAAGGATAACTGAACAAAATCTAAGTGGCATTGAGACAAAGGTATAAAAGATGATATGTATATATATATATATTAAATATAATTCGATAACTTTTCTTCAAAAATCATAAAAAAAACCATGTTAAAATTTAATAACAAAAGATATACATATCAAAGATAAAACATTATTTTTTCGTTAAATATCACTTTTGTTTTCTATTTTTTGTTTATTTTGTTCATACTTAACTTTTTTTAGTGTTAAGTGTAATTTCAATTTCTATAAATTTAGTTCAATTTAATTCTTTTATTTGATGGTATCTAAATAATTAATGACACGGTATATACGTGAGAATGTTAATATATTTCACTTTTTCTCACACTATCGACCATGTCATTTTATCTTCTTTCCAAACCACCTAGAAAACTAAAAGGTATTTTAATAATTTTAAAATTTAATTTAAAATAAAAAAATAAAAATTATTTATTTATCGTCTCATTGGTTCACGTGTATGGATTGTTATTGACTTTATTTTATTTTTTATTTTAAAAAATAACTATTTTTTATTTTATTTTTTATTTTAAAAAATTACTATATTTTAAAAAATATATAATAAAAAGTAATAACTATCTATCTATATACCAAATAAATACTTTTTATTTTTTTTATTTTAAATTAAATTTTAAAATTATTAAAATATTCTTCTGTAACTTAAAACTTGATACGCTCTACTAAAATACCAACTAAAAAACTTTTACGTAAATTAGCAAATCCATATATATATATATATATATATATATATATATATATATATATATATATATATATATATATATTTTTAGTTGAAATGGATAACTCATACTATTGATGCTAGTCTATGCATAATTTGTTGAAGAGTCTCATGATTACTTTTCGTTATTGAATTGTCTTTCTTCTTATATGGTAAAATTAAGGATTCGTCAATATATCAAAAAATTTGTTATACTCTTTAACGAGTGATAATACCTTTAAATTGTACACAATATATATATATATATATATATATATATATATATATATATATATATTATAATTCTATTTGAGATAATTATAATGACATTATGGAAATATATTTGAGTTATTTGTTTTTAAATATTAGATGTGTGATTTTTTTAACTAGTTAAATACTATTAAAATGATATGTTATCAAATAAATAAATATATTTATTATGAATAATTATTTAAAATTTAAATAAAATGATAAAATTTAAAAAAAAAAATGTATATTAAATACCGACGTAGTTTGGTAGATGTCAATCACACTATTAAAGATATTTTTGGCTCTTGTTAAACGTGAGTGATATTGCATATATGATTAGTAGAAAGTACNATTCAACTTGCATAAACTATTACATAATTCAATCGTTCTTAACGTCGTAATTTATTTTAAATATATCTGTTAAATATAACATTTAAAATATATAAATAACAATTTAATAGAAATAATATGCTATGAA
>NW_014542925.1:2217227-2218909 GCF_000741045.1 Vigna radiata var. radiata | reverse complement strand
ATTTTCGAGATTACTAATTAAAAGTTATTAGCTTCATCTTAGTTTATAAGCACACACTACTTTACAAAAATATATTTTAAATCTTGCAATGAATTTATGTTACTATCCTTCCAAAAACGAAAAGATTTAAATGTGATAATTTTTTATTCACCATATNTATTAAACTCTAAATCAAAAAAGTATCTCATGTGGTTTTTTATCTCCACCTTTTTATTTATTAATTTTAAAAATACTTATGATGTGATTATAATATATCTAATTTGATAGAAGTTAAAGGTTAAATGGAATTTTAAGAAACGATTCAATTTCAATTCATTTAATATTATTAATAAAAGTATTATTATATATATTAACAATTTTTTTAATAATTATTTTATAATTAGAAATATATCACTATTTTATTTTATTAATTTATTTAAATTTATTGGTAAAAAAATATTTAAACGGACCAATTACATATTATCCCGATCATAAAAAATAATAAAAAAAGTTGTTAAATTTTTTTTTTCTTCATAAAATTGTCTTAAAAGACTTTACGGTGATTATCATTCGCTTTTTTTCCGTGATATATATCTCAATGATCATCTCCAGATTACTATAATTAGAGGTTCTGCATTCCTCTTTCTCATATCACCAACAAACAATCCACAAAAATGAAGTATGTAAGCTTTTGTTTTACCTTTGCTACTGCCATTCTTCTATTTTCATGTGATTCTTTTTCGGGTAGCGATATGTTGACAACAGTTTTTTGCCAACTATTTGTCAACGTCAGTTATTAGCGTTGGATTAGTCTTTTTATTTGATTTTTTTTAATTTGAAAACAGATTTCAAAATGATAGTTTATGTTATTTCGAAATTGTCCTGGTGAATGAGACATCTACGTATTATTCTCTACCGATAAAGACTTTATGAGAAAAGAAAATGTGTTATCATTATCTGGAACCAAACTATATAATTAATAATAGATTAAATTTTTTTAGTTTATGAAAGTTTAACGGAAAATTGAAATTTATTTATATAGATAATTTTATATATATTTCGATTTTTAAATTTTAAAATAAATAAATACAATCTTTTTAATTTTTAATTTTTTTTATTTGTTAAAAGCATTTTTTAAATGATATTGAAGTTAATATTAAAATGAAATCATTTCATCTCACCATTTTAATTATTTATAATTTAACAAGATATCACTTATTACTCGAATGTCAACTATGTTTAAATTTAAAAACCAAAATAATTAAAGTTTTTAATATGAATATGTTCTGATTTTATTTCATATTAAAATTAAAAAATAAGATATAGTTAAGGATCCCGATATGTGTGTCCATTTCTCTAAGGAATTGAATTGAGCAATATGTGTGGACATTGATGGATTTCGTTGGGTTAGTATCGTGAGTTCTACATTTCACTTGGGTGTAAGTCACAAAGTCCCTCTTCCTATCACAATCACTTGGATGAAATATCCTAACAAACCCCTAAGCAGTTGTTGGTCCTCAAAAACAACCATCAATCTCAAATTCATAACTTAAATTCTAACCAAGTCAGTACCCACCACACATTGGGGAGCCCCCTCTACCAGAGTCAGGAGCAGCGTTGGACTTTTGGTACACAGGCACTGGTAAGCGATTACAACCTGTCTGTAATCGATTACACGAGCACATAAGTCACAAAGTCACTCT
>NW_014542925.1:2185102-2215672 GCF_000741045.1 Vigna radiata var. radiata | reverse complement strand
AAAGTCCCTCTTCCTCACACAAGCACTTGGATGAAATACCCTAACAAACCCCTAAGCAGTTGTTGGTCCTTCAAAACAACCATAAATCTCAAATTAATAACTTAAATTCTAACCAAGTCAGTACCCACAACACACTGGGAGCCCCCTCTACCAGAGCCAGTGAGTAGCATTGGACTTTTGGTACAGAAGCACGGGTAAGCGATTACAGCCACTCTGTAATCGATTACACGGGCACATAAGTGAAAAAGTCCCTCTTCCTCACACAAGCACTTGAATGAAATAACCTAACAAACCCCTAAGCAGTTGTTGGTCCTCCAAAACAACCATTAATCTCAAATTCATAACTTAAATTCTAACCAAGTCAGTACCCGCCACACCTTGGGGACCCCCCTCTACCAGAGCCAGAGAGCAGCGTTGGACTTTTGGTAGAGAGGCACTGGTAAGCGATTACAGCTTGTCTGTAATCGATTACACGGGAACATAAGTCACAAAGTCCCTCTTCCTCACACAAGCACTTGGATGAAATACCCTAACAAACCCCTAAGCAATTGTTGGTCCTAAAAAATAACCATTAATCTAGAATTCATAACTTAAATTCTAACCAAGCTAGTACCCACCACACACTGGGGAGCCCCCTCTACCAGAGCCAGGGAGTAGCGTTGGACTTTTGGTACAGAAGCACTTATAAGCGATTACAGCCTGCCTGTAATCGATTACCCGGGCACATAAGTCACAAAGTCCCTCTTCCTCACACAAGCACTTGGATAAAATACCCTAACAAACCATCTAAGCAGTTGTTGGTCCTCCAAAACAACCATTAGTCTCAAATTCATAACTTAAATTCTAACCAAGTCAGTACCCACCACACACTAGGGAGCCCCCTCTACTAGAGCCAGGGAGCAGCGTTGGACTTTTTGTACAGAGGCACTGGTAAGCGATTACAGCCTGTCTGTAATAGATTACACGAGCACATAAGTCACAAAGTCCCTCTTCCTCACACAAGCACTTGGATGAAATACCCTAACAAACCCCTAAGCAGTTGTTGGTCCTCCAAAACAACCANGCACATAAGTCACAAAGTCCCTCTTCCTCACACAAGCACTTGGATGAAATACCCTAACAAACCCCTAAGCAGTTGTTGGTCCTCCAAAACAACCATTAATCTCAAATTCATAACTTCAATTCTAACCAAGTCAGTACCCACCACACACTAGGGAGCCCCCTCTACCAGAGCCAGGGAGCAGCGTTGGACTTTTGGTACAGAAGCACTTGTAAGCGATTACAGCCTGTCTATAATCGATTACACAGTCACATAAGTCACAAAATCCCTCTTCCGCACACATGCACTTGGATCAAATGCCCTAACAAAATCATAACCAGTTGTTGGTCCTAAAAAACAACCATTAATCTCAAATTCATAACTTAATTTCTGACCAAGTTAGTACCCACCACACACCAGGGAGCCCCCTCTAAAAGAGGCAGGGAGCAGCGTTGGACTTTTGGTACAAAAGCACCTGTAACCGATTACAATCTGTCTGTAATCGCTTACACAGTCACATAAGTCACAAAATCCCTCTTCCTCACACATGCACTTTGATCAAATACCCTAACAAACTCATAATCACTTGTTGGTGCTAAAAAACAACAATTAATCCCAAATTCATAACTTAATTTCTGACCAATTCAGTACCCACCACACACTAGGGAGCCCCCTCTAAAAGAGGTAGGGAGCAGCGTTGGACTTTTGGTACAGAAGCACGTGTAAGCGATTACAGCCTGTCTGTAATGGCTTACAGAGTCACATAAGTCACAAAATCCCTCTTCCTTACACATGCACTTGGATCAAATACCCTAACAAACTCATAACCAGTTGTTGGTCCTAAAAAACAACCATTAATCTCAAATTCATAACTTAATTTCTGACCAAGTCAGTATCCACCACACACTGGGGAGCCCCCTCTAAAAGAGGCAGGGAGCAACGTTGGACTTTTGGTACAAAAACACCTGTAAGCGATTACAACATGTCTGTAATCCTTTACACAATCACATAAGTCACAAAATCCCTCTTCCTCACACATGCACTTGGATCAAATACCCTAACAAACTCATAATCAGTTGTTGGTCCTAAAAAACAACCATTAATCTCAAATTCATAACTTAATTTCTGACCAAGTCAGTACCCACCACACATTGGGGAGCCTCCTCTAAAGGAGGTAGGGAGCAGCGTTAGACTTTTGGTACAGAATAATCGCTTACACAGTCACATAAGTCACAAAATCCCTCTTCCTCACACATGCACTTGGATCAAATACCCTTACAAACCCTTGAGCAGTTGTTGGTCCTAAAAAAAGAACCATTCATCTGAAGATGTTCCCTTAAATTCTAACCAAGTCAGGACCACCCACACACTGGGAAGCAGCTCTAACATATGAAGGGAGCAACATTGGACTTTTAGTACACAGGTACTAGTAAGCGATTACAATCAGTCTGTAATCGCTTGCACAGGCACTGCTAAGCTATTACAGCCTAACTGTAATCAATTACACACACAAAATCAAGTTCAGTAATAAATCATGAACAATACTTTAGTTGTATTGATTTCCTTTCATATATCTCTGTACAATTGTGTCAAAATATTAAATACAATAAATCATTACATTCAACAAAACTTTATGTGTTACCATTTGCTATAAATTTGTACAAATCTGTCAAAAATTCAAATACTATAAATCATTACATTGTGTATTCAATTGCTATAAAATATCGATGTAAACCAACAAAACATTTCAAATTTGCTATAATAAATCTAAAAGCTGCAAAATTGAAAATCTTCTAACATTATCCTCGTCTAGGATCTAGTCACAAATATACTTTTTCCTAAACTCAACAAATTCTTCCTGAAATGAACATACAAATTACGTTAGAAAAAAGGTCAATATATAATGTTATATTTTTAAATTCATAAATTGACCTACATTAATATAATCAGACATGCTTTTGTAGCAAAGGTTAAGACGAGAAGTTGCTATTTTAACTAGATGAAAATTTAAAATTAATAAAATAATGGGAACATCATTTTTTTTAACCTCATCATCATTGAACTAAGTCGCAAATGACCCCGTCCGTACAGATATTCCAAAGATTAGTCATATATTTATATTATTTATGGTTTTCTAAATATATTTAAAAAAAAAAGGAGAGTGACTTTTTTTTAAATGAAAACAAATTCACATTTTTATCAGTAAAATGACTAGAAAACTTCTAAAAACTTGTACAGTCATCCTTAATTTTCAATATAATTAAATAAAAATTCAATTAAAAGACGGAAAAACAAATTCACATGGTCAGTGTCAATCTGCTCTCTTAAATTTCATTAAGGGTTGAGCCATTTTATTTTTCTCACAAAAGGGAAGTACTTGCTTTCGAGGAACTAAATCCATTGAAAAAATACTAGCCACAGAAAGCAAACCTTTCCTGAGTGAGAGTGCAAGGGAAACAATTAGAAATAGTGCATCATCAGTAAGAAGGTTATTGCAGTAGTTATAAATCACTGCAGCAAGCCTAACCTTTGCCATCTCAAGTAGTAAGTGTGTATTATTAGGGAATCACTGCAAGAGATCAGCAAAGATCTCCAATCCACCTACCAAATTTGAAATAGAGTAAAACTGGATGTGTCAGTGTTAAACACACGTCAGAGACAACAAAGTGCAATCAAATGAAAAAATATATCTTTTATCATAAAAAAAATCTTATTAAAAAAAAACAGAGGACAATAAGCTAATGCAGTGAGCATCATTGCATCAAACAATTATATATAAGATGTAGATTAGGATGACTTTGATGATGAACTATATCAGAATAATGAAAGGAAATAATTTATGTCAAGTAGTGATTACCGCTTTCAACAGTGAACGTGCTTCACTTGACAAAAATGCTGGCAACTTGATCTTGTCTTTAACTATCTTCTGCTGAATTTTGTCACGGCTCCCACCATAGAAAGGTGGTTGCAGAGGAGATGAGACAACATCAACAAACATTTAGTAACTCCAAAAGACCTAACAGCTATTCAGTTCCCAGGCTATTACAACTAACAAACATATAGTTTTACAATAACAAAAACAATAAACCAAATAATATTTTTGGTCATACTGTCCTACAAATTCACAAAATTGACGTTCTCCCCTTCCTTTATTTTCTCCTTTTAACTTGAGGAAAGGGGTAAAATTGTCTGCAAGCTAAAACACAAATAAAGTTGACTAACTTGCTTAAAAGAAAACAAAATTGAGTGCACTTTGAAACTCGAATAACAAGCAAGCTACCATGGTGCTTCAGTAGACCCAACTCTAAGCTTGAAAGTACTTCAATTAAATTCAATAAATTGAACATTTCCACACATGAAGTTCAAATATACGAACATTGTCTTAGTGAAAAAAAAAAATGTACCGTTATACAATCAAATAAAGTATATTCTCCTTATCCTTATACTTATCCTATGGGTGATTAAACAATTAATAAATTAAACAATCATAACTCCACAAGAAATGGCACAGAACAGGAAAACACTTCAATTGAATTCAATAAATTGAATATTTATTGTTATTGAATTCAAACTATTGTTACAGAGTAAAAAATATTTTAGCATTTCAAAATCAATTAAGAAGCTACATTATCATCCTATGGCCAATTAAACAACATTTAATAAATTATGCAATTATAACTCAATAAGAACTAACAAAGGAGGAAAACTTGAACAAACCACATTTATGCAGACTAGAGTTGTTAAACAAAAAAAAAAATCTTTAAAAGAAAAGAAAATATAATATTGACATGTAAATGACATAATTAAGACTAGTGTTTTGGTTTCCGACAACCAACAATAATAGTTTGATATCTTCCAAAACAGGTACAAAATGATGAAAATTTGCTGCTGAAAACTGGTTGCTGAAACAATTCTGTATAACCAAGGAAGGTGCTCTCAAAGTCCCAACTTTTGCTTACTTTAACAAGCTTCCACTCCATAAGATGCTACCCCTTTTTGAGAAACAATCTGGATGCTAGAACTCCACCACAACAACACCATAAACCAAAACAAAACCATCAACATTAATTGATATTTCAGGGTGACATTGGATGACGCAGAGTAAAACTAAACAAACACACATGAGAAAACTTCAAAAACTGGGGTGTTGCGATTTTCAAGTGAATAAAAGGGATAGGAAAAAACAAAACTAACATTTGCAATACTAAAACGATTGACAACAAACAGAGTGCCCAACAATTATAAAGCTTGCAATGAAGGGGTTTCTGACATTGACTTAATGCGGAGTCCAATGAAGGGGAAATATCCTAAATAATTTGAATTCCAAACAGAGCGCATATCATGAGCGCATATCATGAATTAATTAGTACCACAACAAGGAACAGTTGAAATCGATATCCTATAACATCGAAAGATGATATCTAACGCCGTATCGGTAAAACATAAAAGCGAAAAAACAAGGAGGTAAGAAAAAAAAAAACCTTTCCACAAATGACGAGAAGGGTGGACCAAAGCGAGACTTCCTCCAGCTCTTCAATGGCGAACCGTCACACACGAGACCAAAGCAAAACTTCGATGGTGGAACGATAGGTTTCGCAGAACGAAAAACTGGTGAGAGAGTTATGAAGGTTCAAAGTGAAAACAATTTCACTTTCTGAAAGGCGCCATCAGGTTTTCAGCACTTTTGTTTCCAAATATGTCCTCTATAACAAAATTAAACTATTTAAAAAATTCATTAAAAACAACAAATGAGACTGGCAAATTGTTGTCCAATTTCCGTTGTCAAAGAAACATTTTCCTTCTTTTTCAGCATATTCTCATGAAAATTTTGTTCAATGTCTCTACCTTTATCCCCATATCACCAACTCAATCTCCAGTGCTGTTTACACCCAAACCAACTCTTCCTACTCCTCTGTCCTAAATGTTTCTATTAAACATAACTTCAAAACCCCAAGTCGTTATCACACTGGTCATTTCCCACATTCAAGCCACCATAATATGTGAGCGGAGGCCATGATTACGAGGGTCTCTCATATGTTTCTGGGGTTCCCTTTGTCATTCTTGACCTCATAAAGCTTCGGGGGATCGAAGTTGACGTAGAAAACAGAACTGCGTGGGTTGAAGCTGGGGCGACCATCGGTGAACTTTACTACAAGATTAGCCAGAAAAGCAAAACACTTGGGTTCCCTGCAGGTGAATGCCCACCTGTGGGTATTGGTGACCACTTTAGCGGTGATGGCTATGGATACATGATGCGTAAGTACGGTCTTGCTGCTAATCATATAATTGATGCTAAGATTGTTGACGTCAATGGTAATCTCCTTGTTAAAGAAACAATGGGCGAGGATCTATTTTGGGCCATTAGAGGTGGTGGTGGGGCAAGCTTTGGAGTCATCATGGCTTGTAAGATAAAACTAGTTTCAGTTCCATCAATTGTAACAGTCTTCACAGTTGGAAGAACATTGGAAGAAAATGCAACAGAGATTATTCATAAGTGGCAGCGTGTGGCACACAGATTTAACGAGAGCATAACCATGAAGGCGAACATGGTAAGGGTAAATTCAAGTAAAAGTGGGAATCTAACAGTAGAAGCGCAATTTATATCTTTGTATCTGGGACGTGTGGATGACCTCATTCCCTTGATGCAAAAGAGCTTCGCGGAGTTGGGTTTGGTGAGAGAAGACTGCACTGAGATGAGTTGGATAGAATCAGTTTTGTACAAGGCTGGATTCGCAAAAGGTCAATCAACCGATGTTTTGTTGAACAGAACTCAATTAATCGGTTTGTTGTTCTTCAAAGCAAAATCTGATTACGTGAGGAATCCTATTCCCGATGTTGGGTTAGAAGGGTTATGGCCTTTCTTTTATGAAGATGAGGCTGAAGATGCTTACATTCAATTCACTCCCTATGGAGGAAGGATGGATGAAATTTCAGAATCCGAGACTCCATTTGCACACAGATCTGGCTACTTATTCCACATTCAATACGGGGTGTATTGGCAACAAAAGGGAATGCGGCAGAAGAAAGGCACTTTAAGTGGATTAGAAGAGTCTATAAATATATGGAACCTTATGTTTCAAAGTCTCCTAGAGTTGCATATATGAATTATAGAGACCTTGACATCGGAGTTAATAATAATGGCTACACAAGTTTTAGCTAAGCCAACATTTGGGGCTTTAAGTATTTCGGTAACAACTTTTACAAATTGGCACGCGTGAAGACCAGGATTGACCCTCAAAACTTCTTCAGAAACGAACAAAGCATACCTCCTCTTATCTCGGAGAGGGACCGCATGCCATTATAAAGAAAGATACTTTGTTATTTTACTTTTATATGTTTTGGGTAATGTTGTCAATAATGCATCTTATATACTTATAGTGTGTTAATTATGTTAAATAAAACTCGGTATGAACTATTCACGACATCTCATAGTTTTAAGATTAAGTGTTTTCCATTAGAAAATGACAAAGAAAATCTTGAAAAATTTGATGTAAAAGTATACTGAGGTATCTTCTTACTCATCAAATAGTCATTCGCAGAGACTATGCAACCAAAAAACACTTTTGAGTGTAAATGAATTGGTACGTGTTCAATTTAATAAATCCAAAACCTAAATAAATCCTCATCTATTTTTCAATTAGGTCATCCAATTTGCCGTAAAGTTTGTGCCTTTCATGTTTGGTTCACCAAATGTAGTAGTATGACAGGCTCGACGTTCTTGACCATTGTTCCCGCCAATGGAAAGCCAAGGTTGATTGCTTAATGCTCAAAACCAAACCTCATCTGAAGTCCAGGTTGCCCCCTACTTCTTCCTCATTATCCATTTTCACCAATTGTGTTTATATTATGAGAAACTCTTTAGGTGTTAGATTAATGTCTTCTTTTTTTTCTGTCGTGCTTCATCCACTTGTGAATCTGATCTTGGCGGTGTTTTTGGGTATGTTATTGGCTTTTGAAGAGGGTGGGTGGCTTTTGAGAATTTATCCTCCAAGTTTAATTTAATGTAATTGAAAAAGAAAGGAAGAAAAACTCCTTTTAAAATGAGCATATATATATATATATATATATATATATATATATATATATATATATATATATATATATATGAATAAATCCAATCTCTTATTCCCCTGCATTGATATATATCTAGTAATGGAACAAAAGAATATGAATGATGGATGGGAAAAGGTGGAAAACATAGGGCAAAAAGGTGATATTATGGTCTGCTTCTTTCTAGGTAATTGGTGAATTGCTAATCTGATGTAACAGGGCTAAATGTCTTGGGTTTATGGGGAGCTTTATTGAGTTGTTTGTGTGTATACTTGTTGATGTTCATGCTGTTAATATTGTTGTGAATCTTTTACCTGTGAGAGTATTCTGTTTCATGGAAACTAATTATACTTTGTTTTGTTAACTGAAAGCAGTATAAAATTGTTATATGTGTGTTATGTTGTATGTTTTGGTTGATCATTCATAAAAGAGACCATTATGTGTGTTAGAATGTGATTAAATTATGTATTTGTGATGAATTGACTACATGAGTCAAGAAATATATGTCGGAAGTTACTCTTCTTAAGTGTAGAATACATTTCAGAAATTATAGATATCTTCTGCTGAATGAAAAGGGAGAGAAAATGAAACTCAGGAACTCCTCTTAAAGGAGACTTTGTCAGGTATTTATGGATGAACTTTTCTAAAGCATTTCATTTTCCTCAAATAAAAAGAAGATTGAGAAATTATGATTCCAGGAAGGTTCTACTAATTTCTTTTTTGTGAAGTTTTATGTTGAAGTTAAATTAACATAGAATAATTTGAAACCATCACGAGTGTCTTGTATTTATATATTGCCGGCTATTATTGTATTGTCTAAAGCAGTAGCAGTGTAGACTCTTTTAACTAATAATAAGGTAGGAATTAGTTTTATCGCTTCACGGTTTCATCATTTCCCCATTGTGGGAATTCTGTATTTTTGTGCTGAATGTTTTTTCCATGTTCGTCTTTGCTCTTTTTTTTTTACTGTTTAATTTTATTGACTATTCAACTAGAATCACAAATCTTATCAATGACAACTAACATAATTATGCAAATGTTTTGTACTTTCAAGGTTTAGCGTCAGCTGAATAGATTGTGTAAATTAATCTTTTTAAAAGTTAGATTAAAGATTTTATTAATATATTAGTAATTGATTTGTGCTTTTGATGTCTTTTCATCATGCGAAGGATGCAATTGATCTCAAGGACATTATATAGCTTCTAAAATATTTCATTGGAAGTACAAAAGGGAGAAGGAAGATCTGGAACAATATTTGATTTTTCAAGATGCTACTACAAACGTAATTGTTATATTTGGAGTTATAGTTATTACTTTATTATTATATTTTTTTTTCTTGGTTACATTCTTTTATTTTTACTAATGTAACTGTTATTTTGACTATAAGAAATTTATATTTGATAATGTAATATTATGATTTTTGGATGATATTTGGATTCTTAAATTGTTTTAGTTATACTATTATCATATTGTTATAGTTCCTCTTTTTCTAGTACATTTTTATATTTGTGTTAATTTGATTGTTATTTTGAATTTGATTTAGAGATTCTAATATTTTAGATTTGTACTTTAGTTTGAGAAGAAAATAAGAACAATATTAATAACACGTATATTGTTGATGTGTTACATGTTCTATTACTTATTGATTGATATTTTGTTGAACATGTTTTTGTGTTTATCTTGATATTGAATACATATTTACTGAGCTTGTATATGTTACATCATATCTGGTTGCATTACACATGTTTTGAAAGAAGAAAACAACATGCACTCTTGTAAACTAAAACTGTGTAACAAAACTGATAGTTAAAGTTGACTTCATTATTAATTGAATCGACTACAACTGAAGACTTTGTACAGATTTTCAAACACAATGCTATGTGAGATTTTGCATTAAAAAGAATTTCAAAATGAAATGTTGAGTCGAAGTCGACTGTGTGCGCCACACATTCGATTGTATTAGTTGTTTGATTTGAAATTTTGTTATGCTCATGAACAGTAATGACTATATTTTTAAAAGTTAGTTGAACATTGAATGAGAGTCAATTGTAATGAATGTGGAATTAATTTGTTTGACTGGACTACTACTATATTTACTGATCTGTTATAATAGTCATAATAGTCGACTGTATTAATGACATAATCGACTGCAGGAGCGTCTAATTTATAGAAATCTATAAATAGACGAGACCTAATCTTTTTCAGAGAACTTTTGGAAATCTAACATTTTGATATTTTGTTTTAGATTGTTCTCTGTGATTTAGAGCTCCAAGAACTCAACAAGAAGACAATTGTGATCTTTCTTGGAAGAGTTTTTTAAGGAGATTGAGACTGCACTTATTGCTTGATCAGAATCTGCACAATTGAGGTGTTTATGAGTTTGATCAAGATTCGTATTTGCATTTCGTGGTGTTTGCTGGACCTGTTGTGATTACAGGGGCTGGACTCGTGGAGTCTGGTACACTTTGAGGATTGTTCAAAGTGGGTTACAGATTGTAGGAGAGGGGATATCTTGCTGCAAGTCTTGCTGTGTTGCCTGCCTGTATTTTGGTTAGAGGGTTTGAGAGGTGTTTTATATTTTTGACGTAGAGGTCTCTATAAAAGCCTTGTTGTAAAAACCTTGACCATTATAGTACATTTGCTCCTGGTACTGGAAGGACATTGGATGTAGGCATTGAGGCCGAACTAGTATAAAAACCTATGTTTGAATTCTCTATCCCTACTCTTTTACATTCAGTCGACTTTACAATTCACGTAGTCAACTTTGATTTTCCGCTGCATATGAATTTTTATTACTTGCGATTCAAGAAAGTTTGTAAAGTTTCATACTTTGTTTAAAAGGTTGTGAAAAGACTCTGATTTTGAAAACCTACCAATTCACCCCTCCTCTTGGTGTTAAAACGAAGCCTACCTGTTTTCCAACAATTTTGAGACAAAAATCACCCTTTTTCACTTATAAACTTGGTTGGACTCATGCTTTTTCATTAAGTTGTGTGAATAAGAGAGCTGAGGTTGATTCCAATGATTTTGTGACTAATTCCCCTTGTTTTGAAAAAGATTGAAGTAATACTGGAAGATGAGATGAAGAGGCAAGAAGATGGAGCTGAGAAGGGCCTAAAAAGGCACCGGCAGGAGGAACAACACAAAGCCCGAGTGCCCTTGATGGAAGCTTGAGCGAGGAAAATCGACGTCCATTGCCTGGGCGCCCTCCCTGGCTACCTGGGCGGCGGGGTCTCAAAGCTTGGGCTTCCAACTTGAAGCCCGGGCCTTACATGAGGTGTTCTCACCGCCCGAGTGCCCTAAGTGGGGCGCCTGAGCATCAGCTTTTCGTGGATCAGGCCCTGTTTCTGTCCTGTTTCGACTCTATTAGATCGGGCCCTGTTTTTTCTCATTTATGACACTATTTAAAGGACCTTGGGGCTCTAGGTTTTGTATCTCTGGCAGAGAAGAGCATAACAATACACTCTTTTCCAATTCTTAGGCTTTCTCTTCTCATTCTCTTCCATTGTTCATATAGTTTCTCCATGTCTATAAAGAACTAATTTCTATTTGTTGTTGGGGGATGATGTAACCTTGTAAACTCTCATGTATTTGAATTGATTCTTAATTCCATATGCTTTTTCATTAACTATTAGAGTAATTCATCTGTTTCAATGCTTGTTGTGTTTAACTCATTCATTATCATGATTTATGAATTGCATGAGTGTCGGGAGGTTCCTTACAATTCAGGTTCTTGTTGAATTACTCCCAAGAGTAATATTGCTCAAGGATGAGGGTACGAGTCTTGGTCGTCTTTAAGCTCTTGATCTTCACATCTTATTACTAGGAATGCTAGGAATTGCATGAACTGGTAATTTGGGACAGACTTATTCGTCGAGGGATCGGGTTTAGGTAATTTAGTGAGTGAAATTAACATTAATGCATAAAGAAGAATTCTTATATACATGAGAGGGAACTTGGTGAAATCTAACCCCAGCAACATATCCATCTCATATGAATCAACATCTGTTCATCTTTGCGCTCTTTTTTGTTATTGATCAATTGCATTCATATTTACTTTTACGTTTTTGCATTCAAAACCAATGATCTCCTTTTTTATTTATGTCTTAATTAATCGTGTTATCACACGACTATTTAGCATTGAGAGTCCTTTGGGACATGATACTTGGTCTTGCCATTTTTTATTACTTGTGTGACTCGGTACACTTGCCGATTTGTGCCAACAAGTTTTTGGCGCCATTGTCGGGACTCACGGTTTAAGCTACTCTATTTTTGTGATTCTTGATTAACTTTGACTTTATTTTTATTTTTATCTTTATTCTTCCTATTTTTAGTTTTTATTTTTGTCTGTGCAAGATACAATTCTTCCAAGGCAATCTCAACCACTGGTGGGAACCTCACTCAGACATGAATCAAAGTCAATTTGGACAAGTTGATGGACTATTCAATAGACCACCACAAGCTAACAGTACTACAAAACTTGAGGAGACCCTCAAGTGGTTCAAGCAAGAATCTCTCTCAATTCGGGAAAGCACTCAAGCAACATCTAAAAGCATGCAGGCGCAATGTAGGTTCATAATTAAGAAGCTGGATTATATCAAGGACAACATGAACCCTAGAGGAGAATGCAAGGCAGTTGTCACTAGAAGTGGCACAGTGTTAGATGAGAGAAAAGAAAAAGAAAGGTTGAGTGAAAAAGAAAAACATGAAGAAGAGAGAGAAAAACAAAGAAAGTGAGAGAAAAGAAAAAGAAAAAGAGAGAGAAGATAAAAAAAGAGTAGGGGGGATGAGAGAAAAAAGAAAGAAATTTTTGAAAAACCCCTTCCTTACCCATGGAATTATTCTAGGAAGGAAAAAAAAAAAATTTGAGCACTTCATGGAGATCTTCAAGAAACTAAAGATCAACATACCCTTCTCCGAAGTCTTGCAGCAAATCCCTTCATATGCCAAATTTCTAAAGGAGCTCCTCACTAAGAAAAGGAAGTACATTCCTTGTTGAAGGATCCAGCAAGCTTCACCATTCCTTGCACTATAGGGAATATCTCTGTTGGGAAAGCCCTAATTGATTTGGGAGCCAGTATTAAACTCATGCCACTCTTCATGTTTGAAAAGATTGAAGGCTTGGAACTCAAGCCTACTCGGATGACTCTTCAGTTGGTAGATAGATATCTAAAATATCCTTATGGGGTGGCTGAAGATGTGCCTGTGATGGTGGACAAATTCCTATTTCCTGTGGACTTTGTTATCATGGAGATGGAAGAAGGTTTGAATGTGCCCCATATTCTTGGACCCTTTATGAAGACTGCAAGAGTTTTGATTAAGGTGGAAAATGGAAAACTAAAGGTAAGAGTGCAAGATGAAGAAGTAAATTTTGATGTTTTTAAAGCCATGTCTCACCCAAAAGATGAAAAGGAATGTTTCCATCTTGACACTCTTGACAAAATATGCATGGTGCAAGAAAAGGATGTGATATTTCCCCTTTAGAGGAAACACTTGCTGACACTTGTGAAGAATTGATTGATGAAAGCTCGGATGATTTGGAAGAATTAGAAGAAGCCCCTTTGCTTAACACAGAAGAAAAAGTTAAGGAAAGCAAACCAGAGTTGAAGATGTTACCACCACACTTGAAGTATGTGTTTTTAGAAGAAGGTGGGAATAAGTCAGTTATCATAAGTAATTCTCTCTCTCCCAAAGAAGAAGAAAAATTGGTAAAAGTGCTTAAAGCCAACAAATGAGCTATTGGATGATCAATCTCAGATCTCAAAGGCATAAGTCCAACTTACTGCATGCACAAAATATTTATGGAAGATGACTACAAACCAGTTGCTCAACCACAAAGAATATTAAATCTAGTGATGAAAGAGGAAGTGAGAAAACAAGTGTTGAATCTACTTGAGGCTGGTATTATTTATCCTATTTCTGACAGTGAATGGGTAAGCCCAGTACAGGTGGTACCATAGAAAGGTGGGATGACAGTTATTTATAATGAAAAAAATGAACTTGTACCCACAAGGACTGTTACTGGATGAAAGATGTGTATTGACTACAAGAAGTTGAACAATGCTACGAGGAAGGATCACTTACCCCTTCCCTTCATTGATCAGATGCTGGAGAGATTGGCAGGTCAAGCTTTCTATTGTTTTATGGATGGAACTTCTGGGTATAATCAAATTGTGGTGGATCCAAAGGCCCAGGAGAAAACAACCTTCACTTGCCTATTTGGAGTTTTTGCCTACAGAAAAATGTCGTTTGGACTATGTAATGCTCCAACTACTTTTCAGAGATGCATGCAGGCAATTTTTGCAGACTTGATAGAAAAATGCATTGAGGTCTTCATGGATGATTTTTCAGTATTTGGTAGTTCCTTTCATGAGTTTTTGTCTAACTTGGATGTAGTACTCAAGAGATGCACCCAATCCAATCTTGTTCTCAATTGGGAAAAATGTCACTTTATGGTAACAGAAGGTATTGTTTTGGGTCATAAAATTTCTTCCAGAGGAATTGAAGTAGATAGAGCATAAGTGGAGGTCATTGAAAAACTCCCACCGCCAACCAATGTGAAAGGAGTCAGAAGCTTTTTAGGACATGCTAGCTTTTATAGAAGATTCATCAAGAATTTTTCAAAAATTGCCAAATCACTAAGCAACCTCCTTGTCAAGGACGTCCTTTTTATGATGAATGATGAATGCCTTAAAGCTTTTGATACTTTGAAGAAAAAATTGATTTCTGCCCTAGTAATTGTGACTCCTGATTGGAATCAAGACTTTGAGCTTATGTGTGATGCTAGTAAATATGCCATAGGTGCAGTTCTTGGCCAGAGAAGAGAGAAGGTTTTCCACATTATTTATTATGCAAGCAAAGTTTTAAATGAAGCCCAGTTGAATTATGCCACCACAGAAAAAGAGTTTCTTGCTATTGTGTATGCCTTGAAGAAATTTAGACCATATCTCATTGGGTCTAAAGTAATTATCTACACTGACCAAGCAGCTATAAAATATTTGTTAACCAAACCGAACTCCAAGCCACGATTGATCAGATGGGTGCTTTTATTGCAAGAATTTAATGTGGAGATCTGTAACAAGAAGGGGAGTGAAAATGTAATTGCTTATCACTTAGCTCGGTTGGTAAATACTGAAGTTACAAGCAAGGAAGCGGAAATTTGGGAATCCTTCTCAGATGAAACACTCATGTATATTCAGCAAAGGTCGTGGTTTGCTGATATGACCAATTTCAAAGCTGCAAGAGTCACCCCAGAAGATTTCAACTGGCAACAAAGAAAAAAAAATGCATGATGTTAAATAGTTTGTTTGAGACGATCCTTACCTATTAAAAATTGGAGCAGATAATCTTCTGAGGCGTTGTGTGACTAAGGAAGAAGTGGAAGGAGTTTTATGGAACTTTCATGATTCACCTTATAGGGGACATTTTAGTGGAGAAAGGATAGCTGCAAAGGTACTTCAGTCCGGATTTTATTGACCTACCCTCTTTAAAGATGCTCATAATCATGTCATGAACTGTGACAAGTGTCAAAGGATGGGTACGATCTCCAGACATCATGAAATGTCGCTGCAAGGCATTCTAGAGGTCGAAGTTTTTTTATTGTTGGGCATAGACTTTGTTGGACCTTTCCCGTCATTCTTCAACAATGAATACGTATTGGTGGCAGTAGACTATGTGAGCAGGGTAGAGGCTTTGGCTTGTCCCAAGAATGATTCCAACACGGTCATGATGTTTCTGAAAAGGCAAATCTTCTCCCGGTTTGGAACAGCTAGAGTACTCATTAGTGATGGAGGATCTCATTTTTTCGACTACCAGCTTGCAAAAGTACTCAAGCATTATGGTGTGAGACATAAGGTGGCTACACCTTATCATCCTTAGACAAACGGGCAAGCTGAAGTTTCTAATAGGGAGATAAAAAGGATTTTGGAGAAGACAGTTGCTACATCATGGAAGGATTGGTCTCAGAAGTTAGATGATACCCTTTGGGCATATTGAACTGCAATGAAGACAGTTATTGGATTGTCTCCTTTCCAAATGGTCTATGGAAAGGCATGTCACCTGCTGGTGCAGATGGAACATAGAGCTCTGTGGGCATTAAAATTTTTAAATTTTGATCCTGGTGACATTGCATAAAGGAGAAGGAGGCAAATTATTGAGCTTAAGGAGATGCACCAACACACGTATGATTCTTCTAAAAATTACAAAGAAAAGGTGAAATATTATCACGAACGGAAGATAGTAAAAAGGGCCTTTACTCTAGGACAACAGGTGTTGTTGTTCAATTCACGACTAAAACTTTTCCCTGGAAAGTTGAAGTCCAAGTGGTCTGGCCCATTCGTGATCAAGAATTTCCTCTCACATGGAGCAGTTTAGTTAACAAACCCAACCGCCAAAGACCTATAAAGAAGCTGGGTAGTCAATGGACAACGCCATCTTTTGTTATCCCTTATTCTTTTAGCCTTCACATGAATTTTGCCTACTAGAAAGAAAACAATTTGTTCTAACCTTTGAACCTTGAACCTTATGCATGTTTTGAAAAACCTTTTTGAAAACCTTTACCTTGAGTAAAGTTGAGAACATTTGTTGAGGTACTGATAAAGGTTCAAGTTTGCAACAACCCCGCTTCTCTAGGCAGTGAGCAATAAAAAGCAAAAGCAAGTGAAAAGCAAAGGCAAAAGAAAAGAAAAAAAGTGTTGAGTGTAGACCTTCTCCCCTCAATGAAGAAGAAGCTAACCCCCAGGAATGTTGATCGGAAGAAGTATTACCGATACCACCAAAACTCGGGGCATACCATGGAGGAGTGCTCCACCCTTTGCGACAATATAGAGGAACTAATCTGAATGGGTCATCTCCAGCATTACGTGTGTCGCAACCAGAATCGCGATAGGACGACGATCCAAACAAGAAAACGAGTTTAGAAAAAGTTTTGGAAACAAAAGAGATTGGAGTCGCCACCGTAGTTTATTTTGGAAAACTACGGAAAAACCATAAAAAGGATAAGGCTTGGTATGTGAAAACCGGATTCTGGTTTCGGGAGTCAGTTACATGTAGGGAAGGTATTAGCACCCTACAACGCCTGCCATAAGGCAGTACCTTTAATTAAATGCGCAAACTTGATGTGGTTTTTCAAAATGTTTAATTATCCCTGAAAATAAAATTCTAAAGAAACGAAAATATTTTTTTATTTTTTGTGCCCGACAAGGACTGACCTCTCCTACGTATTCTCAAAATGAGAAATCAGGGTTACGTAGTTCTAGCAGAGAGAATGTTTGTTATTTGAAAATATTTATTTCGGTATTTGATATAAAAAAAAAAGGGAAAAGGTTCTTAGCACGAGGACGATGCGTGCGATCACACACGTGCTTAAACCTTTAAAATATATTTTACTTTTTTTTTATAAAAAGGGAAGAGGTCTTAGCACGAGGACGATGCGTTTGATCACACACGTGCTTAAACCTTTAAGACATTTTTATTTTATTTTATTTTATAAAAAGGGAAAAGGTCTTATAGCACAAGGACGATGCGTGCGATCACACATGTGCTTTAATCTTTAAATTATATTTTTTATTATTTTTTAGAGAAAAGAAGAAAAGGTTTTAGCACAAGGACGACGCGTGCGATCACACATGTGCTTTAACCTTTAAAATATATTTTTTATTATTTTTATGAAAGAAGAAAAGGTTTTATAACACAAGGACGATGTGTGCGATCACACATGTGCTTTAACCTTTAAATTATATTTTTTATTATTATATTTTTTTAGAGAAAAAAAGAAAAGGTTTTAGCACAAGGACGATGTGTGCGATCACACATGTGCTTTAACCTTTAAAATATATTTTTTATTTTTTTTTAATACTTTAAATATTTTTATTTTTTACTTTTTCATTTTTGTAGTTTTTATAGTATGAAAATGGTTTAAACCCTTTTTTAGTCCCTAAATTAAATTTTGATGTTCAGTTTAGTCTCCGCTTTTAAAAATGTCAACCTTTAGTCCCTATAATATGAAAAATGTATCAAATCACTCCTCATGACAGCACTTAATGAACAATAAATCACAAGTTTTCATACCTAGGTATCCAATATTTTGTGATTTGTTAACGGAAGGTGTTATGAACAACAAATCACTTAATGAAAAACTTGTAATTTGTTAACGAATAGGATTGATTTGATACATTTTTCATATCAGAGGGACTAAAGGTTGACATTTTTAAAAGCGGGGACTAAATCGAACATTAGAACTTAACTTAGGAACCAAAAAAGGGTTTAAACCTATGAAAATAGTACTTACGTGAATGTTTAAAACAAAACTTAAAATAATAAATGCATATAGAATAAAAATAATGATATTATTTATGTAAATATTTTTTAAGGAAAGATATGAAGATAGAAAATAAATTACAGTTAAAAAATATATATATTAAGAATTAAAGAACAAAAAATACTAGAAACTATTTTTTTATATTTTTAAAATTTATCTTTTTTTCATTTAAGAAATATTTAAAGAATAATAAAACAAGAACAAACTAAAAACCATATTTAATTATTAAAAAGAAAGATGTCGTAAGAATCTCTAAAACTACTTTTTTTTATTTTGTAATTTTTTTTATTCTTTATTTTATAGTATTGAAAGCATGTGCAAGAAATATTGAAGTACATTAATGAAACAAACTTATAAACATAATTACAAAAGCAAGGAATGTGAAGATATAAAATTACAGGGGTTTATATGCAATAAAAATTTGATAATCAAATAATAAAAAATAAAAAAATAATGAAATAAGACAAAAGGATAGGTGTAGAGAAAACCAGGGTTCATGCAACCCGAAACCCTTTTCTTTCTGTTCCCTTACGTTCTCTTCTTGAAATTGAATTTTCTCTTTCTCTTTTTTTTCTGTTCCCTTATGCTCTCTTCCCGAAGTTCAATCCTCTTCCCCCTTTCTTTTACCAGGTGCGTGTTTATATACCCACATTTGTAAAATTATTGTGATCTTGCCTTAATGGCGGATTAATTGTCAATTAGCAAAATAGGGAAAGAAGTGGTCTTGATTGAAGAAAAATAAATAATTGTCAGAAAATTGTCCATTTAGGAAATCATATTTTTCTTTTTAAGAATAAACTGAATGCAGCAATCAATATATTATTTTTAATTATTGCTTGTAATTATTGTCGTAATGTTGATTCAAATTATTACCAAATAAAACAAAATTTCGAAAATATTCTAAAGTGATTTGTCATGCATTAATATTAATTGCTTATGAGCATTTTTCCAAGGAAATCAAATTCAATTCATCATGTGCAACACCTCTCACATTTTATTCACATACACCCCCTTTTCTCTTTTTTTTCTTCTTCCTTATTTCTTTTTGTTTTTCTTTTTCGTTTTTTCCTTCTTCTTTTTTATTTTATTTTTGCTTTTCTTTTTTCTTTTCTTTTCTTTTTTTTTCTCCCTTTTTTTCAAAATGAATATAAAAAATAAAATCAAATTAAATAATAATAAAGAAAGCTAAATCAAATACCAAATAGTAGAACAAAATAAAAAAAATGAAAAAATAAAAGTAAAATAACACAAGAAAAAACAAGTTCTATTATTTAGTCACCCGGACGAAATTGGGTGTTGACAATGTGAAGACTGATCATCCTAAGAGAAGTCCCCTTTGAAGGCGAAGCTCTAAGCAGCATCCACGACATAAAAGACAAACAACAGGGCAACCGACGAAGAATAAAAAAAAAGTAGAAGTAGGAGTCGTGAACACCCCCTGTGCGGTCACATTAACACCATCTTAAGAGAGTTTGCAAGAGGCAGATCATCCTCGTCCTCACGAAAAAGGAATTTGAGGAGCCTAAAGACTCTTCACTTAGTGGATAGAAAACTAACAACCTTAGACCTAGTGACAAGTACTAGCTATTCCCAAGCGGCCATGTGACAAGCTAACTGGCGGCCATAAACCTAGTGACAAGCTCACTAGCGATTCCCGAGCGGCCATGAGTCAACCTCACTAGCAGTCATATCCCTAATAACAAGCTCTGTAAACTCTCCAAGCAGTCAAACGCCCATTGACGAACTCAAGACAACAACGATTAGCCTCTTTTTGCACCGGTTTCAGAGCCTAGGCATTTTCAAACACTTCGCAACTCTTTCTAGTCGCTCGGGCTTGAGGGGATTATGTACTATATAGGATCCGCCGACAAGAGACTGAAGAGAGACGATCAATAAAAAACGTGAGGACAGTAGATTGGTCATCTGGATGAAAGTGTTGATCGGCCTGGTAGGCGCACTGAAAGGCATTAATGGGTAATTAATGTGAGTAATTACCGTATCATATGCATATATATTACATTTATGAATGATCGGTAGGGTATATTATTTGGGATACACTGAATATATAATTAACGAGTTATATTACATAAAAATATATTGCATTAATGGACATTAAATGGACTAAACAATTGCAAAGTCTATAAATGCAAGGTGAATGATCAGGTAAGACCATCTTATTCCAGAATCACATTGAGACCTTAAGACATGTATCTAACTTGAGCGTCAGAGTGTTTTCTGTAGGCTCACCCTGGGTGACAGAGATTAACCAATTGAAGGACGACAGCGTTGTGAGGAGTGAAGTTCGTGGTTGACATTAAAGAAGAGGGAGCATTTAGGAAAAGTGTTGACCTTGGATCCCGTTCGACACAAATAACTAGAGTTGTGTAAAATTGTAAATATGAGTAAGTTGTGATAGAGTCTAAGAAGTCTTTGTTTTGGTCTTGAGTCTTTTTGAGTTGATTTTTTGGTTCCTTTTTTAGTCTTTCTTTCTCCCTACCCAAGAGACAGTTCTTTAAGTGTAGGGTGTGATAACTCCAATGTTTTCCTTGTTTTTCCTTTATAAAAGTCTCTTTTAAGTTTTTGTATGTCTATGATATTTTAGAATTAGGTTACAATTGAGTTTTTGTTTTAAATCTTATGTTTCGTGAAAAATATCTTAAAAAGGTGTTTTTAGTAGTACTTTTAGAAATAATAAAATGTCTCTTCTTTTAAAAGGAAAAAATCATAATAGAAAAATTATTTTTGCACAAATAGGTTTCCTTTTTCTTTTATTTGTTTTCAGAACCTTTTAAATTTCCCTCTTTTTTAGGTACCCTGGTCAAAGGGGCTAGATTGGTCAACTAAAAGGGATTGGCTACCCTAGTGCGAAATGCACTATTTTGGGAGGATCAACTTAAGTAAAACGTAGTGTTTTGGTTTTTGTTGAATGTGAAGAAGCAAAGCGACTTGAGCATTTAGAGATTTTCCCAATTTTGAGACGCTCGAGCTAGGGTTCGTGGAGATCAAGTGAAATGTCAAGAGGAGCTTCGTGAAGATACGATAGGAGGCTCGAATCAACTGAACTAGGAGCTGTCTATAAAGGATGGTCGTTGCATAAGTGATAACCTTTTGACAAGTATACTAAATCGTTTCAAGTTGTAAAAGTAAGTACAAAGTATCATTCTCCCAAGGGAATTGAGTTACGTTGTCTAATTGGACTCATTTACCAAAATCAATTTAGAAAAGATTATTGTTGCATTCATATTAATGAAATTGCATTAAAATATTAAAATTTAAAAGAAGCTTCGTTGTAATTGGGTGTCATAAATCATATGAAGATAAAACTTTGTACAATATATCATTATTTCATTCAAACATTCACATCAAGGCATACTAGTCCTAATCCCTTAGCAACTAGTTCCAAATTAATATATCAAAGTGTTATCCCTTAGTCAATTTAACATACAATTTGCACCAAGTTATCAAAGTGTTAATCCCTTAGTCAATTTAACATACAATTTGCACTAAGTCAGATACTAAGAATGACCAAGTTATTGAATTTATCCCTAAATCCAATATCACTTAGGTGCTCTATCTATGTCCATGTTCAAAGTCACATTCCTCAAAGCAGAGACATTCAAATAGTATTATATTTCCATACAATGATAGTAAATTCAAGAAAGAGCATATAAATGACAACGATATATTAAACATTAAAATTACATCATAGTGAGTTCATTACATCCAATTCCAATGAAAGAAAAATCTAGCTACTCCTAGTCATGTAGAACATACACATTTGAGCAGTTCATTGTAGAAAAAAGGTGTTTTGATGCCTTGGAGTGGCCTTATTGGAGTTCCTCTTATGTTTTTCCTATTTTTCCTGTTGGGAACAAACAAAGTCCCACATCGAATAAAATAAGGGATAAACATGTGTTTATATACACATAAGATACCTCCATTGGTAAGATGCCTTTGGAGTGGTACCAAAAGCAAAACCGTGAGGGCTTGGCCCAAAGCGGACAATATCTTACCAGTGTGGAGATCTATGTGTATGTATGTGTGTTGAACCATTCTAACAAATTGGTATCAGAGCCCATGGTTCAGGTCTGGTGATCGGGCCCAAACGAGTACGTCCCTCATATCCAACCAGAACTTCCCATCTTTCTCTTTGTCTCGACTTAAACCACTTATCAATAAGGGGATAATTGAGGGGCGTGAGCAAAACCCTTGGTTTGAAAAGAGGTTCGAAGTGACTAGAAGAGGAGTGCAAATCATGGCTCAGGTTTTTCTTTCCCCTCCTTTTTACTTCTCCTTTCTTTAGTTGCTTATAAAGAGAGGAATATATAAGGTTTCAGTGGTGTTTTTTTTAGAAATGTAGTATATAGTCAGTATCACTGGTAGTTAGTTTTACTTTCATTCTAGATCAGATTTCATTTTCTTTTTGCTAGAGTTTGTTGAGGATACTCTCGGGAAGTGATTGGCCGTGAGCCTTCCTTTGGTGATTTCTGGTACCCTTTTGTACTATAATTCTTGATTCTAATAAAATTATGAGTTTCTTTTGGTTTCCTTAATTCAATTTACATTCTCACTTTGTAATCTCTTTTCTTGTATAATCTTTACATTTTCAACCTTTAATTCTTGCCCTATTTCTGTTTTGCTTGGTTGAAATTAGATTAGAAAGATGACTTTGTTTACTTGATGCATATTCTAGAGTGTAAATTATGTTTCTTGGTAAATCCATTAGTTTAGTCACTTTGTTTGAGTAGTTTAGATGTTTTAGTGTAGGGAAAAATGAAAATTTCATAATTGGACCTTGTTTGAATACTTGAAGGAAAATATGCACATTTTGCATCTGAATTAGATGTTACAGTACCCCAAAGTGAGCCTAGATTATTCAAGATGTCTTCTTGGACATGTTAGGCTTCAAGTTGTCAATTATGGCCAATTTCAAAATCGTATTTTCACTGGTTTATGAAATTATATGTTTGAATGTTCTTGCAATTGGTTTTCTTGCACAATTTATAACATTATGTAGCTCCTTTTTCATTTTCTTTGCTTGGTTCATTTTGCTATTTAGAATTAGTTTTCCAGCTTCTATTTTCTAGCTCAATTGTTTAATGTTTCTTTGCATGTTTCTGCGAATTAGATGATGTGTTTATGCACTGTAGTGGTTCTGTTATGGAACCCAAATACCCCAAAGTGGGATTTATTCACCAGAAGGTCTTCTTGAAGCGTACTCTAGTTCAATGCATCATTTAGAAATAGATTTTTTATTCAGAAACTGTTTTCTTTACATACTGATATGTCACGTGGTTTTGGTCTACTTTGTGTTGTAAAACATTATTATTTTATTGCAATTGAAAGTTGTGCAACATTAATATTTTATTAATTAACAACAGTCAAATCTTTAAGTGCTGAAACAGTCAAATTTTATGGGTTGAAACAGTCAAACTTATCTGTTTTAATTTATTTTATTTATTTTATTCTTTCCGAGTTCTATAAATAGAGAGCACTTTTCCATTCCAAATGACCTTAGTCTTTCTCATTCTCTTCTCTTCCTAGCTTCATTTTTATTTCTCTTCTACAAATTATCCTGGGTATAAACTCTATTAGAGTAGAATTTCTTGCTAGTTTTGTGATCCTCGAGAATACTTTCGAGAAGTTCCTGTTGTATCCTGGGGGACTTGCGCAATACACCGCGGATAAGTTCTTAAGGACAGTGATCTACACGCCTCAGGAAATTGCGGTATGAGATTTTGGTCAGTATTTTCCAACAATCTTAAGGACTTATGTTTCAATCTCTTACTATCAAAAGTCAAAAAGGTATGGAAAACTTACCTTTAATTTATTGTTTTATGGTATGATAAATTTGAAGATATGTTTGATTTTCTTTCAAAGCATGGAAAAAATTATCTTTAATATTTTATTTGATTATGTGATGAATGTTGATATATTTTTAGATTGTTATTTTTCAATTAATTATTGGGATGACTATTAAAAGTTTGAATGCTTAAAATTCATGGTTGGATATTTGTGGTCTGATAAAGTGGTTCTTGAATTTTGGTAAGTTTGTTAAGTATGAAACCATAAATATCAGTTACCATTTTTTTTGTTGGTTTTATGATTCTGTTATACATGGCATTTATTCCTTTTTAATACATGTACAATTGGTTTTTAATATTAAAGAGGGAAACGGTTATTTAATGACCGCTGCAAGCAATGGGGTGAAACCTTAAATTATTTGGAGAGAGAAACCCTAAGTTTCTTTCCTTTTATTTACTTTTCCCTTTAAAAGGGAAATTAAAAATTAATTAATAATACATTATTTTAATATGAATGTTAACTGTGATTCCTAATTAAAAATTTCTATATTAAATTCTATCAGTTTGAATAAAATTAAAATTTGCTTGAATTTTTGGTTTCTGAATTCCTAATGGGGGCACTAGGTTTGAGACCCTAAACAAGGGTCTGAAATTGGGTTCATAAACGAACCAGGGGAAGACCCCACGTCGCACAAGGGAAATTCTTTCTGAATTCCTTCTCAGATTCATATAACGCGAGCAACAAGAAGCCTCAAGCTTCTTACTCTTTTTTTATCGCGGATCACCCGGTCTTGGGGTGAGGACGTTCTGAGTCTTGAGTAGAGGCAATGACCTCATGGCAGCGAGAATGACGACACCGTGGGAGGCGCGACTCAGGCGTATTCTTGCCTTCAGTGGCGGCTCGCGATGGACTTCCAAGGTCCTTCCTTGTGTGGATGGACCTTCTTCTTTCCCCTTTCTTGTCCTGACTCGCGATGTAAGAGGAGATAGCGTTCTCTCGGTGCATGGCGTTCGCGTTAGGGTTTCAATTTGGGGATTTTGAGTTTTCTGATCTTGTGATTTTGGGTTGAGCCGCGAGGAAGGAGACTTTGTTGCGTTTTGGGGTTTTCTGCGCTTGAAATTGTTCTCGTGTTTTAGGGAATTAGGGTTTCCTGAACTTGGGAAATTAAGAATTTTTCTTGAGTTCTTGATCATTTTGGGGTTTTTCTTTTCCACGTTTCGATTCACGATTTCTTGAGTCTTCGCTGTTGTCTGAGGGTGCTGTTTTGAGGTCCTTGTGTTCCTGATTTTTTATTCGGGAATTATTTTCGGGAGTTCGTTCTTGTTCTCTCGAATTGAGTTCAAAATTTTGATAATCTTGTGTTCTTGGTCGTGTAGTGTTTCATTTGGGAATTGATAATTGAAATTTTGGGGTGATAGCTCGTAGGATCTGTTTAGGGATCTGGGTTCTCTATTCTTAGAAATTTCGGACCTTCAGTGAAGGTTGTGCAAGGAAACATGCTGATGGGTTGTGAGACCAGGGGCTCGAGGTGGCTACCTGGGAGCGTTGGACTGTGGTTGCGTCAGTTTGGACGTAATTAGGCCCAAAGTTGTTTCTTTGGTTGAACAGATTCGCAAAAGCAAAGACCCAAAAGTATTGGTAAAATAAGATAAAGACAATATAAAATAAATTTTATTAATGAAAAATGGAATTAAGTAATTATTGGTATTAATTAATAAAATTAAATTATAAATAGAGAGATGGAAGTATTAATTTATAATTATAATTATAGGAACAAAGTTATTACTATTTATTTAGTAATTAATTGGAAATCAAATTAATTTATTAAAAGAGAAATTAATTTGATTTAAAAAGGAAGTTGATGGGATTTTAATTAATTGAGAATTTGATTTTAATGATGATTATGATCTATTATTGTGGAATGACATTTATTTATTGTTGGTTATCTATTGTTTGAGTAGAACCCATTGAGCAAATTGTAATTTTTGAATGAGACTTTAGATAACTAGGAATGATGATTGAACAGTGTGAGATAGAGAATGAGAATAAAATTGTTACTAGAAATAAATTATTTCTAGGATCGAATTTTGAAATGAAAGACATGGAACCATTGTAATTTTATGTGTTAGAATCATAAGGAAGAAGATAGTATATTACTATCCCAAGAACAATATATTGACAAACTTCTTAAGAAGTTTGGGTTTTATGACTTAAAACCAGTGAGTACCCCTTATGATGCTAAATGAAAAATAGAGGAGAATCGTTATCTCAGCCTCAGTATGCCCAGATAATTGGGAGCTTACTGCACTTGATGAGCTTTTCTAGACCTGATATTGCTTATGCAGTAGGTAGACTGAGTAGGTACACTCAATGTCCAAATCCAGAACATTGGGATGCACTTGTTAAGCTCATGAGATACTTAAGAGGTTCGATGGATTATGCCATTGAATATAGTGGATTTCCCATTGTACTTGAAAGATACAATGATGCTAACTGAACTCTGATTCAGATGACACAAAATCCACTAGTGGTTATGTATTCACACTTGGGGGTGGTGCGATTACATGAAGATCAACCAGACAAACAATTATTGTAAGATCAACAATGAAATATGAGATTATTGCTCTCGAGATGGATGATAGTGAGGCTGCGTGGTTGAAAAACTACTTAGCAAACATTCCACTAGGAATGAAACCAACCCCATTAATATCAATACACTGTGATTGCCAATCGGCAATAGCTATAGCTAAAAAGAAGAATTACAATGGAAATAATAGACATATACAATTGAGACACCAATTTGGTGAAACAGCTGCTAAAGAGTGGAACTATTTCCATTGATTATGTGAAGTCAGAACGGAATCTAGCGGATCCTCTGACAAAACTCTAGGAAGACAAATGATTTTAGAAACATCGAGGGGAATGGACTTAAGCCACCTGCAAACAAACAAGTGATGGTAACCCAACCTTTGTGATTGGAGATCCCATGAATAAGGTTCATATGGGTAAAAACAAGTCACTTGTTAGTTCTGATAGCACTAATTTGATTTCAAATCAAATATGTCCCTTTCCTATGGTGTGTGTGAAAGTGCTAGAGACTGCATTATTGAGAGGTTAAACTTTGTCATTAAAATTCTATGTGGTGAAAGAATTTTAGCTTAAACAAAGTTTTTAATGGTTTTCATATCCCTTATGGGTGGTGTATGATTTGCAGCATACACTTGATGAAATCACCTATATGAGTGTCAAGTGGGGCCGCTTGCATGAGATCTTGGCATGATCTCTAGAGCACTCATGAATACCGGGCACGCGCATGGCCTATTTAGCGCAACACAGCGATAACAGCAAGAATTGTGGGGGTGTATTGTGATTGATAAACCTCTAACACACGTCAAGTGTCTTTGGTTCATATAGCTTGCTACACCAACTACACTGTGTGTTAAGTTTCTTGATCTAAGACTGGTTCATATAGCTTGCTATACCAGCTCTGATGCATTACATCCTATGAGACCTAGGATAAAAAAGTTTCTTTTCTTTTCTTTCAACTTTCTCTTGCAATAAGTGGGGGATTGTTGTAAAATATTATTATTTTATTGCAATTGAAAGTTGTGCAACATTAATATTTTATTAATTAACAACAGTCAAATCTTTAAGTGCTGAAACAGTCAACTTATCTGTTTTAATTTATTTTATTTATTTTATTCTTTCCTAGCTCTATAAATAGAGAGCACTTTTCCATTCCAAATGACCTTAGTTTTTCTCATTCTCTTCTCTTCCTAGCTTCATTTTTATTTCTCTTCTACAAATTATCCTGGGTATAAACTCTATTAGAGTAGAGTTTCTTGCTAGTTCTGTGATCCTCGAGAATACTTTCGAGAAGTTCCTGTTGTATCCTGGGGGACTTGCGCAATACACCGTGGATAAGTCCTTAAGGACAGTGATCTACACGCCTCTGGAAATTGCGATATGAGATTTTGGTCAGTATTTTCCAACACTTTGTACTCATTAGGATAAGTAGAAACTTTGCATTCAACATGATCTGGTTATGTTATCATTTTAGCATTAATAATTGCATCTTCATTTTCCATATTTGAGCACAAGCATCATTTCCAGTAGGTAATTAGGTTCTTCCTTCAATTTTATTGCATAAATCATTGATAAAAACATATTTTGGAGGAGTCTTAGCATGGTTTTGAATTCTAAGCATTCCTCTTATGATTCACCATCATCTTTCATCTAAATTCATGATTATGGACTTCTTGAAACTGTGCATCCACATTCCTTACTGGTTCTTAGGTGCATTGCATTCACTTGTGCATATTATCACATGTTTGTATGCATCTTTTGTCTTGCTGCATCAAGTTAGAATGTAAGGACATTTTTTGTTGCATCTAGTGGTCTCCATTCTCATTTTTAGATTGCATCCTTTAGGATAGAGCACTAAATTTGCATCTTATCACTAGTAAAAAATCAATCTTTTACTCCACACATTATGCATCGGTTCACTAGAAACCGAAGCATAATATTGCACGGTGCCATTTTTGAAATTATATCGACAGTATAGGCCGCGGTTCCTCTCAGAACCGCGACTTACTCTCCCTGCAAAATTTTGACATTCCCCCAAAAGCAGTTCTCAAAAAAATTGCAGAAACTTCTTAGAATTTCTCTGAGGATCTCAGAACTAGTAAGGATCTCTAAAAGAGTATAAAAACAAACCCAAAATATTTTTAGAAGAGGAAAAAAAGACAAGAGAATGAGTGAAGACGGCTATTTGGTGTGTTTTGGAATGAAGGAAAAGTTCTCTATTTATAAAACTAAGGGAGAATAAAATCAATAAAAGAAAATAAAAACCATTAATTATTTTACCGTTGGAACACTTAAGAAAATAAATTTGAATATTGTTGGCAATTAAAGTTTTGAACGTTGCAATCCAACATTTTCTTTTACAATAATCTAACATTATTACAACATAAGATGTGGTTGAACAGAGAACTCTTGTTGGTTGGTGCATGTATTACATGGTACGACTTCTATATGGTGTAGTTGTTTCGATGCATAGTTCGTAAGTTACAATTGGGACGTGCCTATTTTCTGTGTGATATTGGTTAATGGTTGTAGTGTATTACTAAAGTTTGAAGTTGATGCATGTTAGGGTGGACAAATGTGTGTGTAATATACGTTCGATATTCGAGAAATTCATGTGTTTGAGATGTGTCTTATCTTCGTATTTTGTAAAGTTGGGAGTTATACCTTTTGTCCACGAGAGACGATGGAATGGTGGTATCTTTTAGTTTATGAGAAATGGTAGAAGAGATAAGTTTTCTCGTCTATGATGACCGATAGAAGTGACGAGGCTCAAGAGTTGTACCTTTCGTCTATGAGAGACAATAGAAAAGGAAAGATGTTTTACCCATAGCTTATATAATGCTCAATGTGTGGCCGCATAAGAGTTTTTATTCGTTTGTCCTTGAAGAATAAGAAAAACATATTCAAAGCTTTGGTTGAGAATGACTCGAACAGTCCTATTTTGATAAACATGTTATGTACGGTATGGTACAAGGAAAAAGACATAAATTATGTGATGTTGATGGATATGACTTTGACTTTCCTTTGGTTATTGTATGATAATATCTTCATGGTTGAAATAGATGTTTATGTATTATATATATTTCATATGATGTTGTTATCTTAATTTATCCTTACTTGTTTATACTTGTTTATGTTTGTAGGATAATTATATAATTCATGTTGTTATACGATGTTAGTGCAAAGTAGAGCAATGAGATTCCTAGGAGTATTTCGAGGACTTTCTTTAAAAATTTGTTCAAGACCATTGTTTTTTTTATGTAATGAGTTTTGGTTTAATGATTTAAAGTTTAAACTGGGATTATGAAATTTGTTTTGTTTAATTTTCGAAATAATCATCCGAAGCTTTTATTTTTTTATTAATTTGTGTTTTCTGCAATTATCAAGAGTTTTTTTTTTTATTTCCATACATATCTTCTCAAATTGAATCCTATACGTAGGTCCATGACTTTTTCTTTTTTACTAGATTTATAGTGGGTTTTATCTTTTACGCCAAAAATGGAAATAAATGAGATAAGAAAGTCTTCTACCATTTGTTGTACTTTTATCAAGCTTTTTGAGTTGTACATGTTGATGAGAGAATTTTTAAAAGTTACTTCTATATAATATGAATTACCATACAGCCAAGGAAAACTTGTTTAATTCATTGTAAGAAACACATTGATCTGGATTTAGCGCATGCTATACATTCTTAATGACTTGAAAACTTCTTTAAGGCCAACAACATCTTATTTGCATAAGTTGGATTTTACAATCATGTCATATATATATA
>NW_014542925.1:2160749-2185007 GCF_000741045.1 Vigna radiata var. radiata | reverse complement strand
ATGTACATATATATATATATATACATATATATACATACATATATATATATATACATACATATATATATATATATACATATATATATATATATATACATACATATATATATATATATATATATATATATATATTCATATTCTGTAGTCCTTGAAAATGTTATCCATGATATAGTGTACCAACATTATCTATGTTAAAGATAGGACTTTATAATAATAATTATTTGTTTGTGAGAAATTTAGTTTTGTATGTCTCCTTTAAATGCATGAAAATATTGTTATACTTTTAGATTATGCAGCTAAGAAACTCAACACTTAATATGACTGACAATAAAGCTATCAAGTTAAATCACCTTTTAAGTTGACAAATTTCTCTCTCTCCCTCCTCTCTATATTGTCTTAATTTTTGAAAATTAATTTTTCATTGGAAGAAAATACTTATGTATAATTTTGAAATATATTTTGATTGTATAGAGACTGTATACATTATGTTATGCGTATTTATACAAAGTATAAGATGACTCCACATAATTTCATTGTTTTACTATTGAAGTTCATATTTAGATATTATGTCATTGTGAAACATTTTTTATTCCCTAGACTAGCAAATGCGTAAAATGAGCAAGAATTGGAACTTTGCACAGATTACAATGTGTCTTCTCACCAATAAGAGATAAGTTTAGACGATGAAATTGCAATTTTTTACAAAGTTCAAATAGGGAGAACTTTATGTGTTAAGGACTTCTTTTAACTCCAAAATAGACATGTTTTTAACCTGCATTAGAGAAGGAGACATTTAAAAGGACAACCAACTTCATTTTCTTGCCATTTTTCGTACCCCAATCTGGAGTAGCTAATTTCCTATTCCATGAAATGAAACTTTCGTATATGTAGTTTATCTTTTCTAATATATATCTATTTATGATTCTTGTGTTTTTTTTTTTTTCTTTATGATTAATATTTCATGGCTTCATCACATATGCTTTTGTTGTTTCTAAACATTAGAGAATGATTTTGTAACTTTGTTTTCAAGATCAACCAAACTTGGAGATCTAGTATTAGACATAATATTTTATATTTCATCATTTTACATAATAACACTGGATTTTAATCCTAAGTTTGTGTAAAAGTGTAGAAATTGGTGTTTTTACATTAAGGTAGAACTTCACGTCTAAGAAACTAAGGTTAGTAAAATAATAGTGTGAATGTTGGAATCATTTAATAAAGTTATTTGAGTGAGAAAGTTTGTGCAACGAACTAATGAATTCTAATCTTAATGAATCTATTATATCAAGTACTATTTGTGAAAATTATTCATCTTACTTAGTTTGATGTTGGAATTAAATTTGAATTGTATCTTTTTTGAATCAATGATATTAAGTTCTAGTCCTTTATAATAAAATTGTTCATAGTCTAAACAAGTGCAAATCTCCTTTGAAAATTATACTTAGACTTGTCAATTTCATTGCATGATTTTCCAAAGAGTTAATAGTTACACATATCTAAGATCGAATATTTACGAGTAAGTGTATTTTTATAATTAGTCAATTGTAGTGCATTATTAATAATGTTTAGTAATTATTAGAATTAATATGTTTTTAGTTTCTGAATATTGACACAAAATAGAAATTTATTCTTGTTCGAAACTTTGACATAATTTGTTTCCTAAAATTTAAAAATAATAGATATAGTTTTTTTAACATAATTACATTAGTTTTTTTACGCTTCAACATTAAAATGAGAAAGTATCAAACCATATAAAAAATTTAAATACTAACATGAAACAAATAAATTTAACATGTGAAAAAAAATTAACATAATAAAATTAAAGGACTATATTTATATATTCTGAAACTTTGAAAAGTAAAATATATCAAGTTTTTAGAAAAAAAAAACAAATTCTAATTTTATATCAAAATTCAAAAACTAAAAAATATTTAATTTTAATTTTTTATTATTATTTTAATGTAGACATCAATACCAACTATTCTTGATTGATAATTATTTGTGTTCAACTCATTATATAGGAAGTCTTCCTTGTATTTTAAACAAATAATAGATTGGTAATTAAGCTTACGTAATTGTACTTAAACGATGCTTTTTTATTAGGATCGCGATATTTCGATAACGCAAATTTGACAAAATTTTTACAATACCTAGGATCGCGATATTTCGACAACGTCAATTTGACAAAATTTTTACAATACCATGTGTTAGCGTGGTATTGGCTGATTTCAAATTTTTGTTTTAAAAAAAAAAAGAAATTGATTTCGAAAAGGGTTCAGACTTGGACATCTCAATATTCTTTCTCCTTCCTTTCATCACTTTCTCATTCTCTCTCTCCTTTTATTTTAGATTTTCAGTTTCTCTCATCAAGTTCTCTTTCTCTATTTTAGGTTTTCATTTCCTCTCACCAAGTTCTCTCTCTCCATTTGGTGAAGGCCTCGCAGTGGTGTCTCTTTCGTTGGGTGTCCATTTGGTGATTTCGTTATCCTTTTTTGGATTTGTTATTGTTATTGTGCAATGGGTTCATCTGGTGAGATTGGTTCTTCGAACAAAGTATGATTTTTTTCCCTTTTCCGTTATCGTTTTTTGGGGCTGGGTTTTAGGTTTTTGCCTTTGGTTGTCATTTTGCTGGTATTTAATTTTGTTCATCCAGTGACATTAGTTCTTCGAACAAGTTATGAATTTTTTTCCCTTTTCTGTTGTCGTTTTTTGGGGCTGGGTTTTAGGTTTTTGCCTTTGGTTGTCATTTTGCCTTTCCTGTATTTAGTTTTGTGTTCTTTAAAATGTTTTTTTTTGTTTGCAGTTGTTTGTTCGTCATTCATTGAAAACCAAGTTTGTTGTTGGTTTGAATGATATTTTGAGTGAGGAGCACAAGTCCATTATCTCGAAGATGCAATTTGCAGGCTAAGCAGCTTCAAGAGAAGAATAAAGATGATGGTGGTTACAATATGCCTTGTGAGAAAGGAATTTACAATGAGTTTGCATGTAAGGGAGGAATTTATAACCATGAAACTATTATGAAGGAAGGAGTACACTGAAAGCATTACAAAAGAAAAGCTTGTAGAACTCCCTACACTGGATACAGTCCAAAACTTGATTGATCTATGAAATTTGTTAATAGTGCAGTATTTAGTACATGCTCAAGTATGGATAGTTGTATTTGGAACAATTATTTTGATTGTTAATAAATAAAGACAATGGTTATTCGAATTCTAAATGTTATTTTCATTCCATTTGTTGTTTGGTAGTATTATTTAATAGTTATCCTTTGTGATTTTTATAACAAATATCCAATTTTATCACCCCTATATGGATGGAAGACCAAGTATAAGAGTTCCTAGGTTGAGAGGGGAGGTCCTACACCATTGACACAAATCTGATGTACGTGTAATCGATTACAGAGGCCCTATAATCGCTTACCAGTGAAAATTTCCACTTTTGTACCGAAATTTGGGGAATGCTACACAAGCATGGCTGAAGTGCTCCTTAGTTTGTTCAAGACTGTGTTTTCAATGTTTTGAGGTTTAATTATCCCTGTTGGCCATGGTTGAAAGTGTCCACAACAAGAAATTTCAAGTTATGTTAGCCCTAGGTGGATGGAAGACCAAGTATAGGTGTTCCTAGGTTGAGAGCGGAGGTCCTACACCATTGACACAGGTCTGATGCACGTGTAATTGATTACAGAGGCCCTGTAATCGCTTACCAGTTAAAAGTTCCACTTTTGTACCGAAATTTGGGGAGTGCTCCCCAGGCATGGCTGAAGCGCTCCCTAGGTTGTTCAAGATTGTGTTTTCAATGTTTTGAGGTTTGATTATTCCTGTTGGCCATGGTTGGATGTGTCCGCAACAAGAAATTTCAAGTTATGTTAGCTCTATGTGGATGGAAGACCAAGTATAGGTGTTCCTAGGTTGAAAAGGGAGGTCATACACCATTGACACGGGTTTGATGCACCTGTAATCGATTACAGAGGCCCTGTAATCGCTTACCAGTGAAAAATTCCACTTTTGTACCGAAAGTTAGGGAGTGCTCCTCAGCATGGTTGAAGCGCTCCCAGGTTGTTCAAGACTGTGTTTTTAATGTTTTGATGATTGATTAACCCTGTTGGCCATGGTTGAATGTGTCCACAACAAGAAATTTCAAGTTTTGTTAGCCCTATGTGGATGAAAGACCAAGTAAAGATGTTCCTAGGTTGAGAGTGGAGGTCCTACACCATTGACACAGGTCTAATGCACATGTAATCGATTACAGAGGCCCTGTAATCGCTTACCAGTGGAAAATTCCACTTTTGTACTGAAAGTTTGGGAGTGCTCCCAGGCATGGTTGAAGCGCTCCCCAGGTTGTTCAAAACTGTGTTTTCAATGTTTTGAGGATTGATTAACGTTGTTGGCCATGGTTGAATGTGTCGATAACAAGAAATTTCAAGTTTTGTAAGCCCTATGTGGATGAAAGACCAAGTAGAGGTGCTCCTAGGTTGAGCGGGGAGGTCCTACACCATTGACACAAGTCTGATGCACATGTCACTTGTGCATAAAGGACTTTATACGTTTGTTGTTTTAGACTTTTAACATCACATATGGAACCGACATCTATTTGAGTGATGTTAAATGAGACGTCGGTTAGGATATAACTGACATCAACATAGACGTCGGTCATAGTTACAATGGACGTTTATATAGACGTCTGACTTGTCCAAAGGTGACGTCTATAGGCGCTGAAGCATTTTGTTCATTGGAACTCATTGGACGTCAGTTTGTGCATTGACAGACGTTTGTAGACGTCGGTTTTGCATTAACCGACGTCTTCTGGGTGTTTTTTTTTAAATATTTTATTTTCCAATAAAACCACACCTGAAAATTAGAAATTTGACCCAGAACAATTATTTATAATAAACATTTGTGTTTCAGCTATAATTCAATCAAAGATAAAAAATATGAAATTATAAACTTAAACTAAACCTAAGTAATGTTCAACAACAAATAATATAAGTCTTCCTAGTTCCAATTTTACAGAAGATAAGTTGTCCACTCCTGTCTAATCTGCTTTATGGTGTCTTCGGGTAAAGGAGATAAATTGTTGAAGCGTTGCACAATTAAGAAATATTCATTATGGTTTGATATATGTTCAAAGAAAATTATTGATTTGTGATGTTTTGAAAGTAAACATGATTATTACCTCATTCCAGTCATCTATAATGCCCGCTCGAATGATGGTTCTAATCCAAGACATCACATAATATCCACATTCCCATGAATCTAGCTGCTTGAGAGCGAATCTACATAACCCAATCGTAGCTTCGTGTGCAATTCTGACAGTGATGAGTTTTGTTTAGAGGATTTGGTGAAGATGATGAAGGGAGTAGAAGATGGAAGAAAGGAGACGAAGGGAGAGAGAGAGAAGGAGAAAAGTTGGCAAAGATCGACTAGTGTAAAAAAAAAATGTGTCATAACACTGTTAGCCCCATCAATTGGTTTTTAACGGTATTAGTTTTGAAAAACTAAATCAAAGTTTTCTTAAAGAAGAGGACTAAAACATACCTTACTTTGAAAGAGAGACTAAAACTAAAACCGCTTAATAATATAAGGAATAAAATCATATTTAACCCTTTATGGATTTATGTTTAAGAAACTATTTTAATTTTTACCGAGACATTTTAAAGCAATTAAATATAATAATGTTTTGCTTTTTAAATATATATTTTTTACAAATTATTAACTCAAGGAATAATGTTGTGCAATAACATAATTTATATTAACATTATTTATTTTGAAAATACATATTACAAAATATAGCTTAATTGTGTTTGTATATTATACTTTAATTCTATAACATATCTTGTAAATTTAAATTCATAAAACATTAAATTGAAATTTATGTCAAACAAATTTAACACAGGTCTGTAACTGTAAGCACCCCACTCCAGCATGTAAACACTGCAAAGCTGTTACATAATAACATTCAAGAATATAATATTTTGAAGTATCTCTAAATACTAGTTTGACACAAGGAAATAGAGTTACACTCATGAATCGATCAAGTGCACCAGTTATGTTTTCTCTCATTGATTTTTACTCAGTATTTGATATCACAATATATATATGCCCAAAATGTCATTTTAATCATCTAAATACAACTAATATATTTTACATATGACACAGAAATGATAATTATCAACAAGGACAGACAATAACTGAATATACAACTGTTAGTCCAGATAGTTTCAATTAATACAGGTCCAACCTTAGTAAAAAACAAAATAGTTTGTTTACTCATCAAACTCTGATTCCTCGTCAGTTTCATCAAACTCTCCACTTTCCTGTCAAGTAGTAGAAAATAAATTGTATATTCATTCATAACTGGCCAAATAAGAGTCAGCTTATACCCAAGAAAATGACAGATTGCTTACTATTTTCTTGTTATATTCTGCCATTGCTCTATCAAACTCTGCACGTTTGTCTGTTGCTACATCGTAGTATTGAACCTTCTCCTACAGAATACAACCAAAATGATTTTTCTATTAGCTCAGATTTAAACGAATAAACTATATGTTAACTTGATGCTACATTTTTGCCAAACTTCGAGAACAAGTTCTATATTGATTTGGAATAGACATTGGCAAATGAGCATGGACGCTAATAAGAACTTTGCAGAATGAAACCAGAAAAGATAGCAGTAGTTGGAGAGCCAAGGCTTTAATACAAAGCTTAGTGGGGTCAACTACATGGATAAAATAATTTCATTTAGCTTGGTTGAAGACCAAAGTTTTTTTATCGATGTTATTTACCATGAGATCCCTTTTCACTAATTCCTCCAATGTCGTTAGCCTTCAGCATGGGACTAAAACCAGCTTGCAATAACATCCTCATAGCCATCTACTACACAGTTAATAATGGATATGTGTAACTACTTTTTCATTCTTGCAAGAAAGGGGACCCAAGGCATGTTTTACACGGTAACTCTCATATACCTTTGTACACGTGGTCAACCTTTTAAACATAAAATAACATCCTAAACCAAATCTATTACATTAAGAAAGATACTCGTTAGAACAGGCTATTTTGATCAAGTCATGAAAAATAATGCAGTAACCACACCTAATCTCCAAAAAAATGTCACATGATCAAGAAAACAAGAGGCCGTGTTTCTCAAGTTGAAGCTCTCCCTCTATACCATTCAAATTTCTACCCAAAACACAAAATCAAGAATAAAAGAAGGAACATAATACAAATAGTTTAGTGCCGCTTTGTCATGCACACACAGACTATTATGTAACTAACAATTAAGTTAACACAAGCAAAGTTTCTTCTCAACAGTTATGTTAACTCTGCACGCCTCAGTATTCTGACTCCCCAATGTGTGTGGCAGCATATAAAACTGGTTCAGAAAGAATCCCTTGCCTTTTCCATTTAGATTTTCATGGGTTTAGGAAGATCGCAATGATAAACAATGCATGCTGTCAGATCTGACCAAGAACTAATTCAACGTAACAAGATACATTTCCCAATGCCACCAACACTCTAATTAGTGTTAACAGAGGTGGACAGCAAAAGGCCAGATTCAACCATATAAACACGCCATTGTGGCCTATGGCACCACCATAGTGGACCTCCCTTCACAAATTGCCCATGACGGTTGGAAAATTATCTAACAAGCCATTCCTCAACTGAAGCAATGGCCCCTCTGTTTAACAACAATGTGAAGATAATTTCACAGATTCTTTTTTGTGATCAATTCTGAGTATATTACTTTCCTAAACCTGATGCAGAGCAGTGTTGTCAAACCCAAGGATAGTAGGGGCATTGGAAAGACAATAAAAGATCGAAACCCAACTTGTAAGAATCACGGTTATAAAAAAACTTGTATCCATAAACAGGTGTATTATTAAAAATAATAAAAATAACTCATAATAATAATAATAATAATAATAATAATAATAATAATGACTATTATTATAATAAGTTTAAGTAGTAAAATTTAGTAACTAGAGCAATATGCTAAAATGAAGAAAGAGGAAAGACCCCTGTTGGGGGACTATAGAATAGGAAATATTCATGTTGTTAAATTTATTCATAATTGCATGTTAAGCAGGAACAAAATATTGGGAAGGAAATCAACTGGGACAAATGAGAATATAAAGGGAGATATGGGTAATGATGGGGGAACATGAATTGGGAGAAAAAGGAAATGGGTTGGGGGAAGAGGTTAAATGCCTCTACATATGACTCTAGATTTATCTTTTATTCTCCATAATTTCTATCTTTGCCAGGATTGTTAGAAAATAAAATGCTACCTGCTGTCTAGCTTCTACAAGCTGACTGTATCTGTATCTATTTTGTACTTTCTAGGCAGTAGGTTTACTCATTGTGACTCCTTTTTATCTTTTCCTCTATAACGTCTTATAGTATATGTATAAATCCATATATAGACACGCACACTCAAGCTTTCTCCTAAATTATCCTTGAGTTTTAACTTGGGTATTAGGGTGGGTACAACCCTGCTCTGTCATCTCTGGCAATGTCTGCCACCGCCAGCATCATTGGCAGAATCAGGGTTGTGTGCCTCACACGACCCAACTGTACAAATCACATGACCGTGTACCAATACTGATATACATTCTTGTTCCAGAAGTGACAGGTTCTTGAATCAAGAAAGCTATCAAGAACTAACACACAACACCCACAACACAGAAGAAAGAAAGAATCTGTATATTTCTTCTATCTGTAATTCTCCCTCAACCAAGAGGTATTATATGTCTGTTGATGACACATTCTTTGAAGATACACCTTTTTTTCTTGTCCTCCATGGAGGATCATTCATTTGTTCAACAAATGCTTCCACTACCACCATGCGATCCCTTGGTTACTCCTACTTCTTTACCTCAAACTCAAACTGCAAATGACACTGTTCGTATTTTGCTTGCTATGGCTGCCATTCGTCATTGGCCCCTTTACCAGTTGGACATTAGAAATGCCTTTCTTCATGGTGATCTAGAAGAAGAGATATACATGGAGCAACCTCCTGGGTTTGTTGCTCAGGGGGAGTCTGGGTTAGTTTGTAAATTACATCGTTCCCTCTATGGTTTGAAGCAATCACCTCGAGCTTGGTTTGATAAATTTAGTCGGATTATGCAAAATTTTGGATTGCAACGATGTGAGGCGGATCATTCAATATTTTATAATCACTCTTCTCCTGATAAATGTGTTTATCTTATGGTCTATGTTGATGATATTGTCATTACAGGAAATGACGTCATTGGAATTACTCAATTAAAGAATCATTTGTTCAACCACTTTCAAACCAAAGATTTGGGTCGGCTAAAATATTTTCTTGGTATTGAAGTGGCACAATCAGGAAGGTGTCATCATTTCACAAAGAAAATATGCTCTTGATATTTTGGAGGAAACAGGCCTGACAAATTGCAAGCCCATTGATAGTCCTATNGACTCAAATCAAAAGTTAATGAAAGACCAAGGTGAACTTTTCTCAGACCCAGAGATATAGAAGGCTTCGTTGGAAAACTCATCTATCTTACCATAACATGACCTGATCTTTCTTATCCGATGGGAGTTGTGAGTCAATTTATGCAAAATCCACATGTTGATCATTGGAATGCAGTGATTCGCATTCTCAGATATGTAAAAGGGAACCCAGGACAGGGATTGTTGTATGAGGACAAGGGAAGCACTCGTGTTGAGGGATATTGTGATGCAGATTGAGCTGGTTGTCCAATTGACAGATGATCTACCTCGGGATATTGTGTTTTACTTGGAGGGAACCTTGTATCTTGGAAAAGTAAGAAACAAAGTGTTGTTGCTCGATCTAATGCCGAAGCTGAGTATTGATCTATGGCTCTAACTACATGTGAGTATTGATCTATGGCTCTAACTACATGTGACCTTGTGTGGATTAGACAACTCCGTCAAGAGTTGAAATTTTGTGAAAATGAGCAGATGAAGTTGTACTGTGACAATCAAGCCGCCCTTCACATTGCCTCCAATCCAGTGTTTCATGAAAGTACAAAACACATACAGATTGATTGTCATTTTATCAGAGAGAAGTTATTGTCAAAGGATCTGGCTACTGAGTTTATTAACTCTAATGAAGAGCTCGCAGACATTCTGACCAAATCTCTAAGAGGGCCTAGAATTCAATTTATATGTTTCAAGCTTGGTGCATAGGATCTATATGCTCCAGCTTGAGGGGAAGTGTTGAAGTATAATGTCTTTATTTTATTATTAATATATTTGTTAGGGGCTTCCCACCCTTTACCTTTCAGAACTACTGTCTTCTATATATACAGTAGTAAGTTGTATTAGTAAGAAGTTAATCAAAATATAAAAGTTTTCATTTTCTCTCAACTTCAAGTGTAATGGTAGATTTTCCCTTTTTGTCAAACTTAGTGAATAAATTTCTTGGACCTATTATGAAAACAACTTTATAAGTATTATAACATTTATGATTAATTTAATTGCACAAGTTTTATAAATAAATATCGTTCTTCCTTTTCTTGCTTGGTGCTCCCCACTCATCATCAATTCAACATCAGATAGATATAAAGGATCATAAATTTCCCTTTTCTCCTCTCCAACTTTTTGCTTCATCTCAAGTTGAAGATTATACATAACAAAGCAAAGAGCATTTAATCTTTGTTGCTCTAAGCAATTTCTTCTTTTAGTATGCACTTGATCAAATATGCTTCAATTTGTTTCACATCTAGTAGCACTAGAAGTGAGACTCAAAATCCTTATTACTAGATTTTGTAATTTTTTACTGTCTCCACCATAACTTTTCCAAAAGAATTCCAATATCAAATAAAAAGCAAACATTTACAATTGTGAAATTATTCTTTTAATGAAATCTTAAACAATTATTAAAAGTTATAATAAGTTGCTTCTTATACCTAATGTCTATCGCCATGCTTCTTCCAAAAAATACCTGGACTATCTTAAATCTATCAAAGATGAAATATAATCCTTGTATCATTGGTCTCATACAAACCATATAAAACTTCACTAGCCGCATTGAAATTTGTCATAATGAAATTTCATGAAAACAAAAAATAAGTATTGATGATCATCACCAAATTGTAATCTAAACAAATATAGTTTTATAGTTACTTAGGATTAAGGTAATAAATAGCAACATGAAAAGTCCCATGTAATTGCAAATTCCAATGAATATCAATTATCTCCCACACCTTTTTATATTGAGAGTCCTGATTCTTGAAATTTGTAGCTATTTGCCCTATCCATAGCTTCACAAAATATACGGCATGATAGGTCTTGAGTCTCCATCTACAAGCCTTAATACTTTCACAAGTGGAGCTACACACTTCAAACAGTATTGGATGAATTTTCAAAATCTATCATTACATATAAAAATTTTTACCTCTTGTTTACCTTCAATTTTACTAGCATGTTACTAGTTGTCCATTCATGTGAAACAAACATAGATCGAAGAGCATTATTTTGTTGTGCTACTATACATTTGCAACTGTTGGTTGATATAAATCTTTTTCTTAAGAATACTTTCTATACAAGTTTAGGACTCATGTTCCTATAAATGAAAGTTGTGACTTTTTTGGCATTTGCAGTAATATTGCAAGTTGACCAATGTCTTCAAGAATTAAATTCAGGTAGAGACTTACACAAAGAGACCAAAATAGTTTTGTTCTCATCTCCTTTAACATCTTTCGTGCTGACAAAAAATATCAAAAATCTCTCTACATGATAGATGGTGCTTCTAATTTTGTGCCAACAGGAGAGATGTTAGAAAAGAGAACAAAACTATTTTGATCCCCTTGTGTAACTCACTGCTTTGATTTAATTCCTGAAGACATTGGTTAGTATTTTAAAATACCATTGCAAATGCCAAAACAGTCAACTTTCATTTATTGGCACATGAGTCCTACCTAAACTTATATAGAACAACAAAAGAATGCTTTGCTATCTAAATGGACAGCTAGTAATTATGCTAGTAAAAATGAAGGTAAACAAGTGGTGAACATTGTTTAATGATATGATAGATTTTAAAAATCCATCCAATATTGCTTGGAGTGTGTAACTCCACTTGTGGAAGTATTAAGACTTGTAGATGGAGATTCAAAACGTGTCATGCCATATATTTATGAAGCTATGGGTAGTGCTAAAGAGCAAATAGCTACAAATTTCAAGAATTATGACTATCAATATAAAAAGGCGTGGAAGGTAATTGATACTATATGTTACTACTTACTATCTTAATTATAAGTAACTATAACACTATACTGTCTTATATTACAATTTCATGATGATCTTTAATACGTTTTTTCAAATTTTTTTTATCAAATTTCTGACAAACACTAAAATGTGGATGTGAAGTTTTATATATTTGTATGAGAAAAGGGAAAAATAATCCCAAATACAAGGATTATATTTCAAATTAATTTAGATTTAAGAAAACCCAAGGGTTGTTTGGAAGAAGCATTGCAATAGACACAAGGGATAAGAAGCAACCTTGTATAACTTTTAATTATTTTTAAAGATGTAATTAAAAGCATAATTTCACAATTATAAATGTTTGCTTTTTATTTGAAATTGCATCTCTTTGGTGGGAAAGTTATGGTGGAGATGGTAAAGAATTAGAAAATCTAGCAATGAGGATTTTAAGTCTCACTTGTAGAACTACTGGATGCAAAAGAAATTGGGGCATATTTGATCAAGTGCATAATAAAAGAAGAAATTGCTTAGAGCAACAAAGATTAAATGCTCGTCTTTGTTAAGTATAATCTTCAACTTGAGATGAAGCAACAAGTTATAGAAGATTAAGGGGATACTTATGATCCTTGTTAGATATATATGGAGCAATGGAGATTTGCTTCATATAAATGCTTTCCTCAATGGAGATTTCGAAGAAGAAATTTATATGGAGCAACTTCCCATATTTGTTGTTCAGAGAGAGTCTTCTGGACTAATATGTTGTCTTCGCAAAATTTATATAACCTAAAACAGTATCCTAGGACCTAGTTTGGCAAATTTAGCAGTGTGGTTCAACAATTTGGTATGACTCGAAGTGAGACAGATCATTCAATCTTTTACCATCACTCAAGTCCTGGATGTATCTATTTGATAGTATATGTTAATGATATTGTTTTTACAGGCAGTGACTACCATGTCATCTCCCATATGAAACAACACCTTTGTCATCACTTTCAGACCAAAGATTTTGGCAAACTCAGATACTTTTAAGGTATTGAGGTAGCATAATCCAACGATGGTATTATTATATCTAAAAAGGAAGTATGCAATATTTTGGAGGAAACTAGGTTGATGAATTCAAAACCTATTGACACACCCATGGATCCTAAAACCAAACTCCTACCAAATCAGAGAGAACCTATTTTAGATCTTAAGCAGTATAGAAAATTGGTTGGAAAAATAAATTACCTTACAATTACTTGTCCTAACATTTCCTTTGCAATCAGTGTGGTGGGCCAATTTCTCAATTCCTCATGTGAAGATCATTGAAATGCAGTTATTCATATATTAAATAAAGTACACTAAAGGATCTCATGGAAAAGGTTTGCTATATGATTCCAATAACCATACAAAAGTTGTTTGCTATTTAGATGCTAATTAAGCAGGATCTCTTTTCGATAGAAGATCTACCATCAGGTAGTGTCTTCATTAGTTGTAACTTGACCTTTTGGAAGTGCAAGAAACAAAGTGTTGTGGTAAGATCTTGTGCAAAAGTAGAATATAGAGTTATGGGCTCGGCCACTTGTGAACTTGTTTGGCTTAAACAATTATTTAAAGAGTTACAATTTGGAGATGTCACTTAAATGACACTGATATATGACAATTAGACAGCTCTTCATATCAGTTCTAATCCTGTCTTTCATGAAAGGACCAAACATATTGAGATTGACTATCATTTCATTTGAGAGAAAATTCTATCTAGAGACACCAAGACTAAGTTCGTTAACTTAATAAGTCTTTAAGAGAACCAAGAATTGATTATGTTTGTAACAAGTTTGGTGCATACGAATTATATACATCAACTTAAGAGGGAGTGTGAGATATATTGCATTTTATGTTACTTAGGGAACCGTAGACTTTTGATATTGTTTGATATTGGTAGATATTTGTTTTTAACAATATCTTCTATTTACCATATTTTATGTTTGGTTGCCATATACATTTGTATCATTCTTCATTATAAATATATTACCCTAGCACAAAGGAGATTAATCCTATACCTAGTTTTACTATATTCAATAATCCTATATATCTATCTGATATTGAACCAATGATGTGTGGATTACTGAAAAGGATGATCCTTGCCTACCAAACAGTGTTTCATGGATGGATATACATGAATCTTTAGGAAGAGGGATATTTGTTTGTGCAATTATCATAAATGTTATAATACTTATAAAGTTGTTTGTTTCCTTAAAAGGTCTAAGAAATTTAATCACTAAGGTTGAAAAAAGAGAAAATCTACCATAACAAAAAATGATAATAAAATTAAAGAGATAGTCAAAAGTAGGTCGAGGAAGAGGATGGAGATGAGCTGCAAGAAAATGTTACATTAGAGGAGGAAGATGATCTAAGTGACATTGATCTCGAAGATGATCTAAGTGGCACTTGAAGATGATAAATGAAAGCATAAGATTAAGATGTAGGATTTAAATATAAGAAATAGTATCACGCATTTTATTATTATGTTTTGGTTTTATGGATTGAACATTTTCACTTCATTTTAATATGTGATATTTTTAGTGTTTTTTTCGTATCATGTTTTACACACTCAAGCTTTAACCTAAATTATCCTTGACTTTCAACCAGGATCTAGACTCTGATTTTATCAGCAAATATATCAGCCCTATTACTAATCAGCCTAAATATACAAATGTAGTTACAATAATTTCAAATTTGAATAAAACTGTTCTGCTTCTTTACATGCTTAGTTTACTCAGTGTTTAGCCATCCAACATCACAACCATAATAATGCAATTCAATCAATAGAAAGGAGAGGCTACAAAAGAAAACTAACCTCATAACTCATTGTTTTCCACTTCTCTCCACATGCCTTGCCAATCTGAATGAACACAGGATAGAATATTAATTTGCAAAAGATAATAATAGAATCGCTAAGATAAGTATAAAAACTTCCCACTAATCCTCAAAACAACAGGAAAAATATTAAAAAGAGATGCTCAAATTTTACATAGCATTGGCCTTAAAGAAATTGAAAATTTGTAAATAATCAACTTTGCAACAATCTTGCTTCTGGAGAAATTAAAAATATAAACTAAATTAGAAGAAAAACTAATAGAATGAATTCTACACATACATCACGCATTGACTTTACATCCGGATTCTTCTCTTGAAATTCTTTACGAAAATCCTCCCTTAAGAATGAAACAGAACTTCCAATAAACATAATAGCGTTGAAGATAGGACATTCCATATAAGAAAGAAGCAGTTGGTTGTTAAATATGGCCACTGTGCAAAGTTCAGTGCAATATATAAAGCAAATAGTAGTATACTGAAGTTGAACATAGAATAATAAACTAAACTAGGAGTAAGTAAAAAAGTATCACAAGAAAACCATATTTAAATGTCAAAAATCATGGTTAAAAATGAATGGTCTTTTTAACTCTTGAACATAAAGTGGTGATGCATTCAAAACTGATTAACGTATGTGCTAACATCACACAATGACCCTCCTCAATATTAATCCTCTAAAATTAAATATATCCTACTTGCAAATCCTGCATACAATAAAACATTAAGATGCTTGAAATAGAATGAATATCGTCTTCTTTAGATATAACATTACCTGCAAAGGTAATTTACAAGGATCAACAACGACGAAAAAAAGATAAGAATATAACACCAATCATTCTGCTCACTCTAATAATGAACCACTACCTTTCAAGAGACCTTAATATTTCAGAAACTCAAAACATATTAACAAAGCTATGGAAATGCCAGATATCTAGAAAATACATACAAGAAACTGGCCAAGTTTTGATAAGATTAATGTTTTCCACAAAACAGTTATAACACATAAGAAATACAAAGAATAGCTAACAAAAGTAACTGTACAAGAAGTAGAAGAAAGCTGTAGGAGGTTTCTTCGGCTTCATAGCATCAAACTTCCGCTTGTTCTTCTTTAGTTTTGCTTTGGGTTTCTTTCTTGAATTAGTCTGCCGCACGGATCTCTTGATTCCCTCATTTGATTTAATCCTCAAAACTAGTTTACTGAAAAATCCATTGTAACATAACATTTAGCTATGGAACAATTTCAGAAATACATATTTATCTGCAATTATCAATCCCCCCTTCCCAATAAACAACACCTGAAGCCATAATTGTATTCAGATTCTGGTCCAAAGTCTGAAGCCATTACATAAAAAGCAACAGCATAATCTCACACATTGTGACATAAATTATGGAACTATTTCCCCCAAACATAGTTATCAACCGCCCCCTCCCACTTCCTACAAACCAACACCTGAAGTCAGAGGAGTAACCATATAGAGCCAGTACAACTTCACAACGGCATCAATGTATACAGATTCTGGTTTAAAGTCTGAAGACATCAAATAAAAATCAACAACAGAATCCCACCCACTTTTACTATCTACTTACCCTTTCTTTCCTCAACTTTCGAACAAATAAATGCTGAATTCTAGTCTTAAAAGGGATGCAAAACTTTACCAAAGAAACAAAGAGCATAATCAAACGACCACCTTCACTTGCAAAATGCAAAACATGAAAAATGACGACCGAATCCCACCCAATATTTATAATTTATTCTCTCAACAACTTCATGTTGAATAGCCAAGGGAAAAAAATTATGCAAAGTATAGTATCAGAAAAATTCAAGTGACTACAGTTACATGAAATGAGAAACACATTGACCCAAATGAGAGAAACCACACGTAGATGAAATTTTATTCAAATAAAATACAAAAGTAAAAACTTTATCCTGATACTTGACCGTTCCTTCCTCTGGGTTGCAGTGGGACCGCAGAAAAAGTGAATGGAACCTTAAAACAGTGAGAAGAACAGAGGACGGAATGGAGATTGAGAAAGGGAAGGGAAAAATGTTTACCCAGAAGCGGAAGAGGCAGAGGCCGAAGTAGTAGAGTGAGACCCTTTTGCCTTTTTCGCCATGCTTGTTCGGAGACAACACGGAGTCTTGCAATTTCACCCCAACTCCAGAAGTAAAATTGCATTTATAAATAAATAAAGGTTTAATGGAGATTTTGGTATTTATATTTTTCAACATCTCTAAATTTTTGTTTGTATAGTTACTCTCTTAATTTTTAATCATTTTAATTTTATATTTTTATTTATTATACAGTTTTATTTGTTTAGATTTAACTATATATAATTTTGTTTGAATTTCAGTTTCAAAAAAGTTACTATCTTTAATTTTACATTTATTAACATATAAAAGCGTTACAAATATCATGCATTTATTTTCCCATCTCATTAATTGTCACGTTTAAATCCAAAGTAATAAAATCCATTTTTCTCCATAATTAATATTTGAAACGATAACATTTCAAAATAACCTTTTAAAACATTTAATAAGTCTATAAACTAACCATATGATATCCCTTTAATTTTTAACATAAGCTAATGTTATCATTTAAAAACAATATAATTTTGTTTTTACGGAAGTGGTTGATAATTGTCTTTCTGAGACTCTATATTAATTTAGTTAACAATTTTATATTGTTTTAGGAATAAAAAGGATTTGTTATCTTATTTTTAAATATTTTAAAGAAGTACTAAATAATCAAAGTAGTAACCTGATTTGTAAATTATTTTAAAATCTTCAATTAGCTTAATGAGAATGATGAAAAGGTCTTCAATATCCAATTGAAAAGGATTTAAAACTGATCTGGTATAGGGTTTTGCTAATAAGAAATTTAGAGTGTTCTAGTTTAGAGAGTCATGCAGAAAGTTTAAGCGTCTAGAAGGTTTATAGTCTATAGGATTCAAGATTATTTATTTTTGTAATATCTTTGAAATTATAAAATATCTGATTTAATTTATTTATCACCATTAATCCATATACATTAAGAGATTTTATGCTATGACAATAGAAAAACTTTCAGAAAGAAAATAAATTTATATATATATATATATATATATATATATATATATATATATATATATATATATATGATACTCTCATAATGAATATTCATTTTTAATCTCATATAAATTTTTATACTCATTTTTTTTATGTTTTTATTTATTTGAGTGTCGAAAAATATTTTACAGATTTTTTTTTTTAATTTTATTCACATATTTTAACAATGCAATCACTTCAAAGGATTCATCATTGTTTCGATATGCTTTACAATATAAATTTTGGATTCATTTGAAGACATTGACGGTAAAGAAGCTCATAATTATGTTTCATGGTTCATATGTTATCTGAAAAAAAAAATTCAACATCTTCTATCACTAATGTGTATTGATTCTCTAAAATAATTAAATTTACTTTTTTAAATTTGACCATAAATTAATAATAGAATCGTATCCACCACTTTCCTTTAAACCTCAAGATTTGAAGATATGTTTTTTGCTATCTTTATTTTTAACTCCATTAGTTAGAAAGAGATAGTGTTACTTACAAGATTTACCTTCAAACAAAGGTACATTAAGTTAAACAAAATCATTATTCAACACTCATATATACGTGAGATTATTATTATTAAAATAAGGTTTAATAAGTCTGGAGGTTCCTATTTTTGCGGTGTTGTTCCAATTGGATCCTTTTATTTTGGAATTGATCAATTGGATCTCTAATTTGATAAAATTGATTCAATAATAGTTTTTCCGATAAATGCAGTTAACGACGTTAACTTTTTAAACAGGTGGCATGCTGAGGCATCCAGGTGGCACTGTTTGAGTTGTATAGGTGGATTTTTAACATTTTAAATTGTTAAATATATTAAAACCGGAATTAATAAATGAATGCTGGAAATATAATTAGAAATTATTAAACATATTAAACCAATGTTTCCTATTTTGGGGCCAGATAGGTCGTGTCTGCGAAATTGGGGAAATTAGAGAACTTAGGGTTCGTTGTTGGGTTCGTCATTGTGCTGACATTTGGGGAGCATAGCTTTTGCATGAGAAATTAGTTAGACTTAAGCTTTCGTTTTATAAAATTGTAGTGATCTATCGGTGGTTTTGACTGGAAGCAGCTAATTTTTGGCGGTGAATCACGTGGAAGAGTTTTGCGAAGGTCGTTGGAGGTGTAGCACGTGTCCAGGTTGGTAAATGTTTACTTCTTTCTATATTTTTGACAATGATGCATGGTCAGTCGTGGTCCCTCATGTTCGAAGTGGTGTGGTGGTGTGTTATTTATGTTGTTCTTGAAATTGTTGTTGCAAAGTGGTCCCCCATGTTTGAAATGTCGTAGTAGACCCTAATTGTTGTTGTGCTTTATATTGGTGTTGCAATGTGGTCTCCCATGTTTGTTTCTTGTTCTTTTTCTTTTGTTTAAGTTATGTTGTAGTTGGTCCCCGTGTTTCCTTGTCCTGCTTCTAATTTTATATAATTTTTGTTGTCGTTGTCGTCTTATTATTTTATAGGATATATACTGTTATAGTGTATTACATGGAGGATCATTTTGAAGTTGTTTTCCACCATGGAGGTCATTTCATAAACGAGGGGCCATTTAAGTATGAGGGGGAAAGTACAACTCTGTCTTTTGACCCAGACATGTGGAGTTACTTCGTTATAGTCAGTGTAGTAAAAGGACTTGGATATGATGGGTTTAAGGAGTTGTGGTATTCTGTAGGGGGGTTTTATGTTAGATGATAGGTTAGAGCCTTTGTCTGATGATAGAGGAGCCATGCACATGATGAACTTAGCTAGGCTAAATGGACAAGTTCATTTATTTGTTGTTCACACAGTGTCTGAACCTGAGATCGTACACTTATTAGAAAATGTTCCACATAATATAGGTGAAGAAGAAGTTCAACCTGTGATGCATGATAATGATGATGGTGAGTGTGAACATGGTCATGATGAGTGTCAGGAGGTAGGTGATGGTGAGTGTGAAGTTCTTGTTTCAGAAGAAAGAGATGAGGGAGATGATGTTGTAGAAGGTCAAATTGAAGCTGAATGTGATGTGGGTGAGTCCGATAGAGATGATGTTGTACAAGGTCAAATTGAAGTTGAATGTGATGTGGGTGAGTCTGAAAGAGATGATGTTGTAGAAGGTGAAATTGAAGTTGAATGTGATGTGGGTGAGTCTAAAGGAGATGATGCTGATGTTCGTAGTTGGAGTTCTAGTGGTGAGGATGCCAATGTTGATTGCAATGTGGATGTTCCTAGTATGGATGACCTAGTTGATTGTCATATCCAAGAAGAGGTAGGGCATGGAGTTAGGAATTGGTTTGGTGAAATTGAAGTTGATATGCAAGATGATGGACCATCATGGACTCGCATTTCCGATAGTGATGTTGATGTTGGTATAAATACTAACAATGATAGAAGTCTATCTGATGATAATTGGGAATCGGAAGAATTGCTTAGTGGAGGAGAAAGTGATGAAGAAGATGATGAGGAAGAGAGTTATGAAAAGTTTGTAACATTTAGTATGCCTAAAACAATGATGGATTACAAGTGAGATTTGGGCACTTATTTTGCTAACAAGCAAGATATTCTGGATGCCATAAAAACATATGCAGTAGAAAATGGGAGAAATCTAACATATGTTAAAAATGATAAGAAGAGAATCAGAGTGAAGTGTATGGGTGCTAAAGGAAACTGCCCCTGGATTGCATATTGTGGTTATATGAATGCAGTACAAACGTGGCAATTAAGGATTATTGTTGACAACCAAACTTGTAGTAGAGAGCACAAAGTCAAATTACTTAATTCAAAATGGTTGAGTAAGAGGTTGGAGAAAACTGTGAGAGAAAATCCCAAAGTCAAGGTAATGGAAATTCGTGACAAGATAAGTAGAAAATGGAATGTTGGTGTATATAGATCCATGGCTTATAGAGCAAAGTCCATTGCTTCAGGCCATGTAGATGGGTGTTTCAAAGAACAATATAAAAGGATCTATGATTATGCGAATGAGCTCCTAGCTCGTAATCCTGGATCCACAGTGAAGGTGGAAGTGGAAGAGAATGTTGGTCGCCATATTTTCAAGAGGTTTTATGTTTGTCTTAAGGCCTGCAAGGACAGTTTTGTGTCCTGCAGGCCAATTATAGGACTGGATGGTGTTTTTTTTAAAAGGTAAATATGGTGGTAAGTTGCTAACTGCTATTGCAAGAGACACAAATGACCAGATGCTACCCAATCATATGACATTCACATGCAATTCAATCAATCATCAAAATTAAGGCAATATCATTCATGTTTTCCTGTGAACAATGCATACAACAATTAAAACTCTGGAGCTCAATACCTCACACAAAATCCATTCATACACCCTGCTTAACATCATAACCACAATCATAAATTATCACACATCTGTTTCACTGGATATTCACACACAACACAACTCAATTATCATCCACATTAAATAATCATCAAATAGTTCCATCATGCACATCAGTCAGTCAAACATTTTCAAAAAAAGTATTCAAGCCAAGAATACACACTGAAATTAAAATTCAAGCAATTCTAAGAATTTATAAAGTAGAAAGTAAAAGAGAGAAAACTAGGTTGTCTCCTAGTAGCGCTTGTTTAACGTCACGAGCCTGACCCAAACCTGTTTAACACTTGTCAGTAAGTGCAATTCCTTCCAACACCCATCAGTAGGTGTGCCTTCCTGGAATCCTTTAGTGGATTTAAAATTTTTAGCATCCCTCAGTAGATGCTACCCAAAAATTGTTCCAAAAATTCAAAAATTACATGTTTTAATGAAAGAAAAAAAAATGAAAATAACTGAAAATGAAAATTGTTCTTAAAAAATAAAAAAAAAATGATTTCCAACAATTCAACTCTTTTTCTTCACGTTGGGATCTTCATCGTCCCACCGGCTCAATTTTCTTCTGTCCACCCTCTTGACCTGTCTATTGTATGGTGCTTCAATTTCCACCTCCCCTTTTTCTTTCAGCTCCTTTATTATCCACTCCTTCCTCTTATATTTCACTTTGCTTCCCCGTCGAAGTGGTTCTTCTCTTGCTTTTGGGTGAATGATTCTCCTGCTTTTATTCACTAGTGCCTGCAAAACATTACAACTATCAGAATAATTAGTATCCGACGTGTTTTCTTCTTGCTCGGCTTCGCTCTCCTGTTCCTCACGTCTGGGTCTTTTCATCACTTTGATCTTGTTTTCCTTATACCCAGTATAAAGAAACAAGTGATCTAGGTCTCTCATCATTATTCGCCCATCATAAACACTAATAAGCATCTTCGAAGTTGCCATGAAAGGCCTTCCCAAAATCACAGGAAATTCATCATCAGTGTCCATATCCATGACAATGAAGTCTGCCAAGAATTCAAGTTGTTCCACTCGTACAATAACATCTTCCGCCATTCCCACCGGTATTTTTACCGAACCGTCAGCCATTGTCACCATAAGATCAGACGGTTTCAATACAATCCCTTTTATTTTTGTCAGGAAATCTGTGGGCATCATATTAATGCTAGATCCCAAGTTTATCATGGCTTCCACATCAAAATCATTCAAAGCACATGATAATGCTATACATCCCGGATCTTTTACCTTAGGCGGATGAGCCCTCTTCAGAGGCTGAACCGCAGAATCCTCCTCTTCATCGGTGAGTTCAGTTTTTTCTTCAAGATTGAAATTGATTCTTTCATCATAGGGCGGAATTTGCAGATTTACTGCAGGTACCACATTCACTTGGTTGAATATCTCTCTAAATCTCCCATCATGACTGTTTCCAATTTGCATTTCTTCTTTATCTCCACTAACCTTCAACTCGCTAACCTCTTCTATTTCCCGGCTCTCCTCTCTTGCCTCAGCACCTCCCATCTCTTTGTCTCCATCTTCACTGCTCCCCTCTTTGATTAGATCATCCTCAGCCTTCTTTTTTTCTCTTACTATAACAACTCTGCATTCTTCTTTGGGGTTAACATCAGTGATGCTTCCTTTGTATTAGGAATTCAGATACACCGAGATAGATCTCAAGGTATTCTCGGATTATCACAAAGGAATTACATTGATAAGGTGCTTAAAAGGTTTGGTATGCATGATTGTAAAGTAGGAGATACTCCAGTCGCTTAGGGAGACAAGTTCAGTCTTAATAAATGTCCTAAAGGAAATCTAGAAATTCAAAAAATGCAAAAGATTCCTTATGCTTCAGCAGTAGGGAGTCTGATGTATGCCCAAGTATGTATGCATCTGGATATAGCCTACATAGTTGGGGTTTTAAGCAGATATTTAAGCAATCTAGGATTGGATCATTGGAAAGCAGCAAAAAGAGTTATGAGGTATTTACAGAGAACAAAGGATTATATGCTCACGTACAGGAGATCAGACCGATTAGAGATCACTGGATATTCTGACTCAGATTTTGCAGGATGCCAAGATAGTTTGAGATCCACTTTGGGTTACATTTTCATTTTGGCTGGTGATGCAGTTTCTTGGCGCAATGCTAAGCAAACCCTTACAGCTTCATCCACTATGGCTGTAGAATTTGTATCATGCTATGAGGCATCAAATCAAGGTATATGGATAAGAAACTTTGTCATAGGGCTGCGCATTATGGAAGGAATTGAAAGACCACTCAAGTTATACTGTGACAACAAATCAGCTGTATTATATTCTAACAACAATAGGAGCTCAAGCAAGTCAAAGCACATTGACATCAAGTTCCTAGTTGTTAAAGAAAGAGTACAGAGTGGACAGATTTCTATAGAGCACTTAAGGACAAACTCCATATTGGCATATCCTCTTACTAAGGGTATTACACCAAAGGTCTTTCATGAGCATGTTACTCACATGGGTGTTTTAGCTTTTGAGGAATCTTAAGTTTAGTGGGAGTTAGTCACTTTTGTATTTGTGTTCTATGTTTGGTTTAATGTATGCATACATTGTCCTTGGACATATTTGGTTTAATAAATATATGGTTTATTATTATTCAGATATTACACTCTGTATGATAAGGTTATTATGTTGATTTCATTGAGATAAAGTAAGGACCAGTTGAAAATAGACGTGTATAGATCACCTTCACGTAACTTTTCATGCTACACATTTCATGATGTATCCATGTCATTTGATTCTGTCAGCATTAGTGATCACTGTTGGTTT
>NW_014542925.1:2143064-2160244 GCF_000741045.1 Vigna radiata var. radiata | reverse complement strand
ATATATATATATATATATATATATATATATATATATATATATATTTGTGACCAGTGGGAGATTGTTAGCAATTTGGGTCACTTGTATATATATATAAGTAATTATTAAATGTGTTAGGGCCATTATATTATATTAGCCAATTTTATAAAGTGATCTAATTAAGATAAATATGGCTAAGGGTATATTTGTCATGAAAGGTATATTGTGTAGAGACCAACAATAATTATAATTTGTTGAAAGGGCCAAATAACAATTATTGAAACTAAAGAATATTAATCGTCAGAGGTTATTTAAGGGGTCATGGTCCCCATCTGTGAGCATAAGATTCATTCTTGTTTCTTTTTCTTTATCCCCATCAGAAGAGAAAATTTAGAGGGAACTAAGGGTGCTCTACAGAGGGAAGATCAGAGACTAATTTCAGGTTCATTAATTATTCCTAATGTTCAATTCAGGTACGCTTCCGCTTTATTATTATAGAAATATTGGGAACTGTTTTGATTGAAGAATTTAATGCATGTGGTTTATTGCTCTTTATTGTGAATCTCTGAATCATAAATTCTAACACATTAAACATATTAATTGGTCATTAATGATTTTACCTTTCCTGATTGGTGTTTATCTAACCATCAGTTGGTTGCCTGTTTTGGCTCTGGATTCTTCTTAGTCGGTCGGTCACCGGGTATAGTACATTAAGCCCCCCAAGCCCCGAGCAGCTGGTTGTAGGTGTGAAGGGGTTTAATTATGTCGGACGAATTTGGACGAGAGTAAGAGTTCACGAGGAGCGTTACCCACCGCTCGGTTTAGGAAGAGAGTGGGAGTTCACGAGGAGCTTGCCCCACCGCTCGGTTTTGGACGAGAATGGGAGTTCACGAGGAGCTTGCCCCACCGCTNTGGGAGTTCACGAGGAGCTTGCCCCACCGCTCGGTTTTGGACGAGAATGGGAGTTCACGAGGAGCTTGCCCCACCGCTTGGTTTAGGACGAGAGTAGGAGTTCACGAGGAGCGTGCCCCACCGCTCGGTGTAAGACGAGAGTGGGAATTCACGAGGAACTTGTCCCACCGCTCGGTTTTGAACCTTTTCCCTGTGAAAGATATTTTCACTCCAAAAGATATGAGTTAAATAAAATATTTATTTTTATAATGAGATAACGTTAGAACCTAATAAGGTTTAGCGTTGGTCTGAACCTTCCTGCACGTAATACTTTTACTCACAAAAATATGAGTTAAATAAAATATTTATTTTTATAATGATATAGTTTTAGAACCTGGTAAGGTTGAACGTTGGTCTGAACCTTCCTGCATGTAATATTTTTACTCACAAAAAATATGAGTTAAATAAAATATTTATTTTTATAGTAAGATAACATTAGAACCTGATAGTTGTAGTCACAAAAATATGAGTTAAACAAAATAAAAATTATAACTTATAAATTATAATAATTTTTTTGCTCTTGTTGCGAAACCCGGTATTAATCCGAAGTAGCGATGTCGAGACCGAGGGCGCGTCTGGTTCCTCGTGGTTTCATGGGAATGCCCCTCGGCCCCACGGTGGGCGCCAAAATGTTTCGGCGGGATTTGGTCCGAGGGTCGGTTGACCTTTCTTCTCTGCTCTCTCTGGGTCGTTTTAATTCTTTCTGAGAACACAATCCTCCGATGGGTGGTGGACCTGCAAAAGACACTCCGACGCTCAAGTCAGATATGTGTATAAAGATGTCTATATTTTATTTAGGATAGCTCAAAGTTCTCTTACCTGAACGTCAGTGGTATACTTATAAGGTTTGTGGTAGCCAAGCACATTGATTAATCATTAAACCAGATAATCAAATTCAATAATACCTGTTAATTGTCCATTAATACCAGATTCTTGTGCAATATGACTTGTCAATCACTCATAACTAGCGTATATTCACATTTAATATGACCATTAAACATATTAATTGGTCATTAATGATTTTTACCTTTCCTGATTGGTGTTTATCTAACCATCGGTCAGTTGCCTATTTTGGCCCCAGATTCTTCTTAGTCGGTCGGTCACCGGGATATAGTACAATAATTATAAACACCAACATGGACCAATCACATATTAAAATATTGTCAAAAAAAATTGTCAAAGTATCATTATATTTTTCTAAATATACTATCTGTACTGGAGGGATTGAACGACATGGGACGTGTCTTGAAAAGGATGCGGCCGAACGTCTCAACGGTGACGTCCGATCATAACTCTCGGATTAAGGCAGGATTAAGGTAATATGTGATTAGGTGAGTTAGGCCAGTATTGAGTCATGATTAAGATCCCCTAGTCATAAGCCCATGGTAAGAATAATAAATAGATGTCAAAGGTATGAGGTAGATGGTTCATATTTACTACATATTTATTATTGCTCTCAACTTACTAAGTGAATACTACATTAACTTACGTCGGAAGACCTTTGACAGGTACCCAACCAGACAACATTCAAAAAAGAATTGAAAGTCAGACTAGGTGACACTTGCAAGAAGACAAGAAGTGGAACTTAACGTCCTAGAAGACAAATTATGAAGGTATCGGTGACAACTTGATTCCACTACCGAAACACTATCGTTTATTACTGAAGTATTTACACTAGGGGTGGCTGATTGTTTATTATTGAAGTATTTAAACTAGGGGTGGCTGATGAGTAGTGGTTCGCAAGTCAGCTCGTCACTTAAAATAGGACATGTGAGGATGAGATTTTTAATTTATCGATTTATTTTGGTTTATTTCGTTTTTATATGTTGATTTGTTTTGCTTTTTATTTTTCATTTCTTTATTTAAAAATTTAAATAAAAATAATTAAAAAAACTAAATTTTTATATTATACCTTTATAAAAATATTACGTAATATTATTATAATATAAATAATTAATCTTAAGAATTTTTATTATTAATATAGAAAAATAATCTAATATGTAAATATAATAATTATTTTAATTTATCTGATTAAAAGTATTAATTGATTAATTAAAAATTTAAACAATATTTATTTGATTAAATATACTTTAAATATTTAATTATAAATATATATAAACAAATTTAAAAAATAAAAATTAAAAAATTAAAAAAAATTAGAAAAAGTGACTAACCAGTCCAATCAGTCCGTTTTTGCTGACTGACAGTATCTATCGGTCGAAACGTGGGCGAGACGTTTTGCCACCCCTAATTTGAACCTTCATTTTTCTTCCCTACGAACGAGATAGGTTTTTCAAGTGTTTGTTTTGCAGCCATGGCAAAGAGACACCAGCGCTGTGACAAACCCTTTGTAACCCAAGAGTCCTTCAATAACTACAGAGACGGATCACAGGATTTCCGAAAGGCCTCGATTAGCGCCCCAAGAGTTGTAAAGTCCTTCAATAATAAGGGATCAGGTTCCCAAAATTTAAGGGGCTTAAAGATTCATTGCGATGATAGATCTGTTTTGCTGTATTTCCAATCCCTTGTCGGCAGTGGGATATCTACACTCTTCAACTACAACGGGAACGGACTTCAGCAGTTCCCTGGCTTCAGCTTTTTAAAGTATCTGCGAGACTTAACCCGCGTGCGATGAGAGGTACCTTAGATATTCATTTTTTCTCCAGCAATATTTATTTGGTTAATTTACTTCAGTTATGGCGAGAGTTAAGACTAGACAATATATTTTCAGAGCAATGGTTTTTCTATTATTGCTTCGGTTGTTCTGTTTTACTCTAGTTAAATCGTGCGTACAGCATCTGTCACTATTGTGATAGGCTTTGTGAAGCCAGGAAAGATTAAAACAAGTTAATCCCAGTTTTAACTTATTGAGCTTTATTTTCTGCTTCAGTCCATTTGTATTTTGCACTCTTCTGTAAAAGACTAGTTAAAGATGTTGCAATTTGGCCATATCCATGTATAAACCTTCTATAATACCCTGATAAACCTAAAATGCCTGTGTTCTTTCAAATTTTTTGGCCGTGGCCATTGTTGTACAACTACAATTTTATCAGGATCTGGTTGCTGAACTCTGATGTCCCAAATAATCCACTTGTGACGTGCCAAAGTTGCATTTCTTCAGGTTTAGGATTGATAGAACTGCGTATTAATGCTGCCTACACGAACAATCACTCTCAAGGAACAAATGAAATCACAATTCTGTATATTGTTTAATGACATAAACAAGGGTCTTATATAACCACCTTCAAAACCACAATAGGGTCTCCTATTTTTATCTATTACAACTTCATTGACGAGGGTCTAAATACATTTCCAGAAATGTTTATTATAGCTAAATTTAATAAAGCATGTGAGAATTGGATGTGAGGAATATGATATTGTATATATATGTGTCAAGTTTGAAAGCCAAAATGCCATGAATTATGTGGTTTCCGAATGTAGTTATGGAGTCTGAATCTTGGTTTAGCATATGATTGATGTGCGATTATATTATATATATCATGTGTGATATATCTCCTGCATAACTATGTATGCCATCACAACCTCACTCCTCCTTTCTCTTTCTGTGTTTATTGGTTCATTGCAGCTGAAATACGGAACTAGGGAAATGTAGTCATGGAGGTCTAATACTACCCTAAGGATTTTCTCCATTCTCAGTTTGTTTGTTCAAGACTGTCTTTATTTTATATCCTCATTCAACTTTCAGTTTAAGGATGTATTCTCGTGGCTGTGACTTTGTTTTATACCCACATTGAACTCTCACTTTGGATTGTTACAACAAATTTTAACTATACTTTATTATGTACATGCGGACCATATATATGTATATATATTGATTGCTTTAGCCACATTAATTACTCTGAAGATTATTTTGTTGGATTATTTGATTTTGTTTTATTACCATGATATTACATTCTTTCACACAAATTTTCCCTATTACTTTTCCAATTCCTTTTTTACCTTATTTTGATTATGAAATAAATTAGGTAGACCAAGAACGAGTCATCTCAAGTGTTCAAGGTGTCGGATAATATTTATAGAAATGAAATTTATACAAAGATGATGATTATTTGACAATATTTTAACATCATTTATTTATGTGTCATTTTGTGATTGGTCCATAGTAGTGTTTATAATTATTATTATTATTGATTGTGGAGTAATTTTGGACCAATCAAAGAATGACATGTAGATAATGTTAAAATGTTATAAAAAATTATTGTCAAATATCATTATCCTTTGTATAAATAGTTTAGATAAAAAAATTATAAATCAATTTAACAAATCCAAAGACTTTGGTCGGATTCATCAATGGGACTATTTATGACGATAAAAGCAGCAGGCGAGTCTCTAGTTTGCATATAAAATTAAGAGTATTTGGAAGGTAAAGTGCAATTCCTTTTTCTCATTACATACACAAAATTTTATATATTGTAAAAAGAAGGTACAATGTGGACAATAGGTGTTAAAGAAGTAAAAGTGAAGATATTTAATAAAAATGAAGTGGATGAATGTGAAGATAATCTACACATAAAAATTCAAAGATTTCAGACCTACAAAATACCCTGCTTTAGTAGTTTCTTTATTGACGCATTAATAAATTGTAGGCTTCTCATCAAAGTCATTTTTCGGCCACTTCCACCATGCCCATTTTATAACATTGACCAACTGCTAATCAAGGTGCTTCTTCCTGCACCTCCCTGTTTTTCTTCCACACTTCCATAAATGTGATACTTTCTAAACTATCCTTCATTAAAAATATAATAAAAAATTTTATACTTTTTTACTTTTACTATTTTCCAGATTAAATATTCTCACATATATTTTCGAATTAAAGTATAACTTATGAAATATTTAATATTTAACATTTCCAAAACAGATGTTCTATAATGTATTTTCGCCTATTTACTTCCCGTACCTCCCCAATTTCATTCTCTACCCCCCAATTTTTTTGGACTTTTTTTTAAATACAAAAATAACTTTTTTGTTTTTTTTATTTTTACCTTTATACTCCTATTTACTAAAGTTAATCTACCCTGCCTCTTTTACACTCTGAACACACACAGACTCAAGATTCCCTCCTTCCCTCCTTCCCACCCCCACCAAAGCTTTTATTTTCAAATGCTCTCTGCAACTCTCACACTCCCAGTCCTCCTCTGAACCTGCTGTTGCTTTGTGCGGCCTGTTGGTGTGCGGCGGGTGGCGGTGCGGTGAGTGTGTGAAACGGATGTCGATATCCGTCGATGGATGTCGACATTCGTTTCCTATTTTTATGTTTTTAGTTTATTTTATAAGTAATTATATTTTAACTCTTTATTTTTAATTAATTTTGTTACGTTTTTAATTTTTTTTGGTTTTACTAATTTATTGTATTTATAATTAATTTATAAAGTATTTAAATTTAATTTTATTTTATAATATATTATTTAATTATATCTAAATTAAAATTAATTTAGTTAATAAAATAATAATTATTAAATTATTGAAAAATATGAATAATTTAATGAAATAATTATTAATTTAATTAAAAAATCTTTGTTAAAATTTTTAGAAAAATAGAATAAAGAATTTCTGAAAAGAAAGAATAAAGATAAAAAAAAGAGAATAAATAGGTTATGTGGGGGTGGAGGAATAAAATCATAAAATTTTATTTCTAAATATAAATTTTTGTTAAAGGATAAAATTGGAATAGAAAAAATAGAACAAATTGTAAAAATGGAATGGAGAGGTATAGGTAGCAAGTCCGCCTATTTATATTCCCAAACATCCAAATGTCCAATTTGAAATATAAAAAAAAAAAATCTAAACAGATGTTTGAGAAAATATTACCAAATTTGAAAATATCCGTTTTGAAATTTTCTTTTGTATTACGAATGGTTATTTTGAAAAATAGTTCGGATCCCAAAAAATACTTCCCGGAATAATTATTCCGGAATATGATTTTTTTTAATGTCCATACTTTAGTCATGTTTCTTCAATCAACATATTTTTTTTGGTAGGCATCCCTCATTCATCAGCTCATAATCTTTAATTCACTTCATTTGATTTCTCATCTCTAGTGGGCTGAAAGTGTCGTGGAGTTGAAACAAAAAGCTTGTAATGATTTTTCAAAACATAGGTGTTGAAGAGCAATTCCTCCTCAATTTTTATCCTACACCTACAAAATATTAAAATTATCTCCGTCAACTGGTTAAGAAATTTACGTGTTCAAAAATCGGTTAAAAAATTTCTTTAACCAAAGTTCAAATACTAGTTAAGTTTTTTTGTTTATTTTTTTCTATTATATAATAATAATAATAGAAAAATTAATAATAATAATATTAATAATAATAATAATAAAAATTTTCTTTAATTTATTTTTTTATTTAATAATAATTATTAAACATATAAAAAACTTACAAAATAAAATTTCATATTTTAAATTAAAACATTATTTATTAAACAATAATAAATAAAAACATATTACAAAATTAAAAAAAATGTATTAACCTATTTGGAAATACGGTTAATATACTGAATAATATTTTAACCATATTTCTAAATACACTTAATATATATATATATATATATATATATATATATATATATATATATATATATATATATATATATATATTAGTTTTTTAAGTTTTTTGTTTTAATTTTATAATATTTTTTACTTTATTTAATAAATAACATTTAATAAATTAAAATATTAATATATTTAATTATATGAAAAACATTAAATTAATTAAACATTTATTATATTAAAAAACAATTTTTTATTATTAACTTTAAACAATTTTTTTTTTTAATTTAAGAAAAACCTTATTATTACTGTTATTAATTATTATATTATTATTATTATTATTATTTATTATTAAATAAAAAAATTAATTAAAAATAAAACTTTAACCGAAAGTTGGTTAAATTTTTTTTCTAAGTGACTTTTGAACGTCCGTTAACTAAATTTCTTAACCAATATTCAAATGTTGGTAGACACATTTTTAATATTTTAGAAGTGCAAGATAAAAATTGGGAAGTACATGCAAATGTTCGTCTCAGAAAATATGAGGTCGAACGAGAGAAAGGAGTGACTCTCTTAACCTCCACTTTTTTTATTATGGAATGAAACAATTATTCTCAACTGTAATTGTTTTATTTATTTTCTTAAACAGAAAGGGATCAAAACTTTTTTCATGGAACATCTTATATCAAAGGGATAAGAATAAATGCTTGATAATGTAGATTATGGAGAATTTAAATGCTTACTAATTTAAAGATACAAATATTTCATTTTAAGGGTTGCACAAAATGTTAGAGGCTGGATAAAAGGAGAAGCACCACTCTCTATATTCTCTTTTTGTAATTATTTTTCTTGTCATCTGTATGAAAGATTATTTTTTTTTTAATTAATTATCTTGTAAGTTCATAGTGAATTTTTAGGTTATATGCTAAACATGTTTACTTGTCAATTTTATAACAAAGTATGCTTATATTATATATATATTTTTTTAATTCTAATTTATATTATTGGAATTGTGTTTAATCCCTAGTTGATAATTTAATTTTATTCTTTTATTGTAATCTTGTTAGTTTCTTGAATTTTAACAATATCTTATTTACTAAGGTAAATGTATATATCAATAGTAAACACTTGAAAATGTGTGAGATAGTTAACGAATTAATTGATTGGTATTTGTTTGTTTGATTTGATTTTCTTTAGATATTAAATAAATGATAATCATACGATAATTAAAGAAATGAATTGTACATGAATTGGAAAACCAACATGCTTCTTTAATTTGCCAATGACTCAAAATCTGATTTATGAAAATTGCAACTAAATTAGTTGGAAAAAGACTTTAAGTTGACTAATCCTATCGAAACTTAATTTTTGATAATTTTTTTTGTATAATAAGCAATTATAGACCTAACATTGAACTATCTACTCCATTCTTAGACGGTCTACTTTATATTTGGATGATCTATATACATTGGACAATACTTGGACAGGATATAACTTCTCTAATTTTATATAACTATATTATTTTATCCTTAAATGTAAGAGATATATAATGTTACGCTATAATTCATATGATTGAATTCATATATTAAAAAAATGTTTGGTATTAGATAAAATTTGAACTTTGAAAATAAAATCAATTAGCTTTTAGAAAATATGATGATTAAGTAAAAAATAATATAAATATATAATAAAAAGAAAACAAAAAATTTAATTAAAAACAATTTATTTAAAAAATATATATCAATTAATTAATAAAAAGATATTAATATTACTGTACATACGTTGATTATAAAAAAATATTTAAAATGACCTTCTAATAATATCTGAAATCTTATAGAGATAAAAGAATAAAATAAAACAAAAGAGAAACAGAAGAATATAAAAAGATAAAAGTCATCCCTTAAAAAAATTGATTGTAAATGGATGGAGTGAAAGAGAAGATGAAAATAAAAATAAAAATAAAAATAAAAATGAAGGAGGGGTAAAAATGAAATACAATTTGGTAAATATATTTTTATTTTAATTTTATAAATATATTTTTAGAGTGATACCCCAATCGGGTAAAAGGGAAGTTAGATTTTCTTATATTAATCTTAATAAAATTATTTGTTTTATTAACATTTCATTTATTTTGGATTATTTATGGTTTTATTTATTTTCATTTAATTTATTTTTATCTTTATACTATTTATTATTTATACATATATTAAATGATTTATCTCTAAGTCAACAGTAATTATTAGACATTCTAAAATTGTCTTCCAAATAATATAATTATAATTTCAATATAATAGAATCATAATAGTGTGTATAGAAAACATAAATTAAAAGGACTAGTAAATAAAATGAGGATTTGCGGTTTTTGGAGACACTAATAAAATAATAGAAATAAAAAAAAATTAAATAAGGGAATTATAATAGGAATAAAAAATTAAATAAGCACGTTGATTACCCATTCTTTCACAATTGAATTTTTCACTAGTTATTATACAATTATTATTTATCCACTTTCCAAACTAATCGAATTAATAAAACAAATGTTAATCAACACATTAAATATTTTAATTGTTTCTAATTATCTACTTATTAAATTATTATTATTTTATTTCTTGAATTAAGTAAACATTAATCGTTAGAATTAGGAAAAATGCATTACAAGAAAAAAATATATTATCTACTACATATATAAAAATTTGTAAATAATTCACAAAAATCATAGATAAGATAATTTTATCAATAAATTATCTAAAAAAAAAACGTAAATAAATTTATCAAAATTAACTTTATTTATGAATTGTCTTAGTTTAGAAATAAGATTATGAATGAATCTATTTTGTTCTTAGTATCTCCTACCTAACCTCACCCATCCACAAAAATAAGCTTTGAATAATTTTGGAAGAGGAATGATAGAAAGTGGATGAACATTATGATATATGTTCTATTAAAGAAGAAAGGTACTAGGGGCTATGAATAAACATTATTCATAATCCCAGTTTGCACGCACCCAACCAACATACTAAAGCATTTCTATTCAAATCAGTTTTGGCTTTCTCCAAAATCCCAACTTTTCATTTCTTCTGACTTTTAAAGCTTTGTTCACTTGAATAGTTTTAGGAAGGGGTAATTGAAAAAATATAAGAAAATTTAAAATAAATTATGTTGTTTTTTATAAAAGTGATTTTAGAGATAAGTAAAGATTGATTTGGAAGTAAAATTTGTTAGAATTAATATAAGATTTAATTGATATTTTCAAATCCACTTTCACTTACTTTCAAATTCACACAAATAAACAACAAAACAATTTACCTTCAAATCTTTTCAAATTTTTTCGATCACTTTTTTCTAAAGTCAACAAAATCTAAGACTTTCGATAAATGAAAAAGATGTGTGAACAGAATCGAAAAATTTAAGTTGTCATATCTACTGAATGCTCTACGCGTAAATTAATCTATCACGTGGTTGGGTTTGTCCACCACTTCCAGCATGAGCATAAAATTGTAAAGGGTATTAATATATTATACATGGGTATATAATCATTTAAATGACCCCAAACCCAGTCTTCGAATTGTGTTCACATCACATATGTGACTAACTATTACATCTATAAGATAAAACAAAGAAGGAATATTCATAACAAAGGCATAATGTTCATCTATTGTGATTGCAATTATTTTCTCATCGTTAATAGAGAACGAGATTATGATTTGTGATTTGAGGAAGTATGAAATATGGAAAAATTTTGATTACCAAATCTATGCACCTAGAACATTATGTTTTGTCTTATGAAAGGATAATTATTTATATGTTTAAAATTGGACAAGTGTACCTCCTCGACAAAGCTCTTCAAGAAAATTAAATTGCCTTGAGAGAATATTAACTTAAAAAATGTCTTAGATTCTCAAATATTCAATATAAAAAAATCTTTTAATTACTAATGAAATTTTATCGACAAAAATAATTTTATCAAGAAAATAACTTTTTTTTACAAAATTAAATTCACCGATAAAATTAATTGATAATTTAAAATTTGAATTAACAATAAAAAAAAATTATTGATATATATCTATAGATAAATTCTATTAATAATTTACTATTGTTATTATAAAAAAATTTGTTTGGTAAATTTATTGGTAAAATCAAGTTAAATTCTCCACTTTGAGTTTTAACTATTTTATTGTAAAATTTATCAATAAATTAGTCGGTAACTAAATTCACTAAAAAAATAAGTATTATCAATGTTAAAATCCGTTAATAATATAAAAAAATTGTCAATAATAACTTTTTTTTGATAAATTTTTTATAGGCAAAAATTCATTGGTTAAAGTAGAGACGATAATATTTATCGATGAAAATTATATTCATCGGTAATTACTAAAAAAAATTCATCAATAATTATTAAAGAAAAATTATGTCAATAATTATCAAAGAAGAAATTCATTGATAAACACTGTGATTTCATTCATGTTCTTCGTTCTTCCTCCTTCTTCTTTTCACCAATTTTCATGTTTATCATTTATACAACCTTCAAGCATTTCTTCAACATGGCTACCTACATCTTCAAGGTTTTTGTGTTTTCCATGTCATGCGCCAAATCTAGGTCCTTAGTCTTAAAAGAAAGCTCAAACTTATGATCGACCTTCTAGTTGTATGAGCCTTTATGTCGCACTAAAAGTCAATAAGCTGAATCGGTATAAATCTTAGTGTTCTCTAATCTTTCTTTTACATTCTCTTTACTTACTTGATTCATCTTATCTTTGATTATTGATTTTAAGTTTCAAGAATTCATAAAGATTTGAAAAAGATTTCGAAAAATGTTAAATCCAATTCACCCCCTCTTGGATTGAGATATAAGGCCTCCTATTTCTAATAATTAACATTAGAGTTGTAAATCGTATTTTAATCGATTAAACAGATCCACTATGCAAATATATCTCAAACTTTTGAAGAAGGTGCATTCACAAATAAACCACCTCTATTTGCGGGTGAAAATTATCTTTTTTGGAAAATCAGAACGAAGATTTTCTTGAAATCAATAGACAAAGGTGTATAAGATGCCGTGATCAATGGATAATATGTTCTTGGAATCAGATTTGGGTTTCACGGTGATTGCGGTGGAAGTTGACTGTGTTCTTGAGTGTGGTTAAGGATGAAGGAGGAATTGATGGTGGCCTTAGGTGGTTGCGTGAGATTCACAGTGAGTAGGTGACGACAATGCTTGGTGGCTGGCCAGATCTAAGGTTTCTGTTGATGAATGATTGGATGAAGAAAATGATGACGTGGTAAAATGATGCCGTGGCAAGGATGATTATGTGGCATGTTCTAGTTGGACAAATGATGAGTGCATGGATCAATGACGTGGCAACACCTGGTGGGTTTGATCTGATCTTGATGGATCAACATATGGTAGCATCTTAAAGGACCTGCTTAGTTAATGGTAGCAAGGGTGTGGGAACAATAAAATCAGGGGGTGTAGCAGTAAAACCAATTATTGGGCTCATTTACTGATAAAGGGTTGTACTTGTAAAATTGAGGCGTCCGTTCAACTCTTTGTATCTTGAAAATTTAAATTTAATCATTTTAATCATTTAAACTTTGACTTCAACTACATGAATAAACGTTATAACATCCAAGAATAATTTATGCACTAAAAATCACTTGTTAAACTAATTTAATTTCTAAACCCGATAACTTCAATTATCACAAATCCTCTTCAAATAACTCATTTAAGCACAAAAATTCCATCAAAATTTTAAATTTTGAACCGATAAATATGGGCATAAATATGCACTCATCAATTGCCTAAACTAGAAACACAAATCAGCATTGAAGTACCTTTAAAATATTAGATGGGGGGGGGGTTGAGTAGTGTTAACGAAAAACTTTTTTGCAACCTTCTTGATATAGCAATTTCGTCGAGTACAAGATTTTCAAGTACTTGTTAAATGCTTGACCTTATAAGTGATTTTAAACAATGAATTCTTTTCACGTGCTATTCAAAATATTCATTATAATGTTTGTAAGAACTTCCATTTTAATGAACAATCATTTAGTACATGAAGCTCTTACATTCAAAACTAAAATGCAACTCTAGGTTTTATGAGAGAAACGTTGAGACAAAAGTAAACAATAAGTGCCCAAATAATTTTATACTGGTTCCCTCCAACTAATCTACATTCAGTCTCCTCTATCCTTAGAGGGTTCCACTATAATTTTCAACAATATTGCAATTGAGTATTCTCACCACTCCTGGTATCCTTAGGCATTCTGGTATCCACCGATGCGCTGGCTAGTTGAATTTCACTCAGTCCTAGTTGTGCAGTATTCTTTACTACTCTTGGTATCCTAGTCAGTGAATAACTCCTATTACCCTAGACAGGTTGAGTTTCACCACTCCCAGTATTAGACAATCCTAGTATCCTTTGATACGCTGCCTAGATTTCCTTAACTCGTCTAAGTTTCACAACAAGTGTTTTAATTCTCTTTAGAATTGAAATCAACTGATTGCTTACAAGTTGTTTAGATGATTACTCTCGTAAAGAGGATATGTGTTCAATATAATACTGTCTGTAGACTTGCTGGGTGTTTCTCTCTCTTACAATAGTAAGAAAATATTACAATGAAGCTTGAGAGTATTGCTTGACTTTTCTTTTTCTCTTCTCAGATACTCTCTTGAGCTTGAGTTTTTCTTTGCTTTTCTTCTAAACGTTTTTCGTAGAATTCATATTTTCGCTGTAAGTTATCCTCTTCCTTTGAATGATCTTTTATTCAAAGGCTTTTTCAAAAGGTATCCATTAGACTAAGCTCTTAGCCTTGAATCTTGTGTCTTCTCTATCTTGCGTGTGAAGCAATCATTGGTTAAAGTCAAATTGTCAGAGCTTGCTTGCTTTTTCAATACTTTGCTTGAAGTAGGTTGTACTATCTTTTAAACACGTCTTCTTATAAAGAGAACATTCTGTGAATGTCTTCTTTGTCTTTAACGTCCATTTTTGATATATTTTCAAATAAAGCATGTGGATGCGTGTAGTAGGTTATCTGCATAGAATAAAGTGATTGTGCATGCAACATATATATATATATATATCTTATCTCTTATCACTTTTGTTATTTTTGAATGTTAAGCATTTAATGACATTTAATGCTTGTTCAAAACAACAAAGTGCTTTTTACATTTTCTACCGTTGAGGTAACATTTATCATATAAACTTTTCTTTAATATATCATACATTGAGTAAGAACTTCATCGTTGGACGAAGTAAAGATTTTAGCTCATGCTATCATCTAGTCTATTGTAAACGCTTTTTGGGATATTTCCTTTTTAGAGCTAGAGTTTTAAAAGGTTTTGTTTTCTACATAGTTTGAATCTTTATTTAAACCTTTTAGAGGGTTTAGTCAAAGATATTGTCTCGAAACCTTTTTGTTTCTTGAGAATTCAACTGATTACCCTTGGGTACTGTTAACATAAAGCTTAAGAGTAGAAATTTTGATGGTGTTTCAAAGTCAAGTCTCAAGTGCTCTTATTGCAGGAAGATCTTCATGAAGACTTGTGTTTATATTAAAGCTTTTGTAATTTAGTAGATTTATGTATAGGATGTGGTTTATCTTTGATTCTATATATTGTTTGCCTTAGGATGCGCTAAAATTCGTTTTAAATAAGAAAACCTCATTTTATACTCAAGATAATCTACTAAAGATACAAAAAGTGTATTTTCAAAATTCTTATATGCAGTGTGCGGTGATAAGTGTTCTAGGGTTTGCTGAACCCTTGTGCGTTGGCTTTGAGAACTTGACATGTTGGCATAGAGCGAGAACTTTCACAGGGAGTGTGATTGAGTTTTGTTGTTGTTGCTGAGTTGAAAGCCTGTCATCTTTCGCGAAGCATTCAGAGGAGGTGTTCATCCTTTGTGAAGATTCAGAGGAGGTGTTCATCCTTTGTGGGTTACAGGGGAAGTGAGTTTCATCTCTTGGGGTAACAAGAGAGGTGTTATAACCTTAAACTATTTTATTTTCTTTGTGATTGTAACAGTTTGTTGGTTTGTGCTAGTGGAATGTTAATTCTCAGTTGAGATTAACAACTGGACGTAGAATCTCTGTGATCGGAACCAATATAAAAATTACCTATGCAATTTTCTCTCTTCCTTACTCTTTAAATTGTTTAAATTGCTTAAAGGAATTTTTATTTTACGAGAAAATTTATTAAAAAATCGATTTGCGATAAGAAACCAATTCACCCCCCTCTTGGTTTCTTGCACACGCGTTAACCATTGTGCTGCACCGTTCTGACAGGTACAATATAATTTACACATTTAGCATAACTCTCTTAGATGCTTTGACTTTTAAGTCGTTTAGTGTAGCATATGGAAGCTTTAACCTAGTTGTTTTTCATATAATATAACCTAAGGCTTTTCTATGATGATGGATGATTCAAGATTTGTTCCTAGCACTTATGTTTCTACCTATCTTATTCTTCTCGTTAAACATTTTCAAATTTTTGTCTCATTTAATGTTATTTGATTAAATTTTAAAACATGAGATCGTTTTAATATATAAGTCTTATAAATGATTTTCTCTTAACAAACATATAAGTCATTTTGTCAACTTTTCACATTGTTGAATTTCTTTACAATTCTAGTTTGATTTTAGTTTCTCCTAAGTGCTTTTTTCTAGCTTGGTCTAATGTAATTATACATTATAGAGTGAATTTTATTACTGCCTAGTCTATATATAGACTATTTAAAACTTAGATTTTGTGGTGTGGTGGAGTCATTTTTGTTATAAAATTGGCTATTACAAAGTCCAATTTTAAAATACTATGATTTTGTGTTAGAATCTAGTTTAAACAAGTCCAATTCAATGTTTAAAGTTGCTAAAAAGGTTTAATTAAGGTTATAATAGTCTGTGTGTATTTTAGTATTTTTGGGAATGGCAAAGAAAGTGACTTTTCAAAATACTTTTGTTTGCAAAATTTTAGTTCAACCTAGCCATACATTGAATTATCGAATCATAAAACTTTTTGATGAACTTTTATTATATGAGATCCAGAGGTAAAAAAAAATTATCTGATGTTCAACCTAATAAAAATATAATTACATAATAATGAAATATGTAAATATATTTTCTTCTTATAGTCACTTTCAAAAATTGTTTTTATCATTAACTAAATAATATACATAATCTTGTCACTGCAGTCTAAAAAGTTATATAAATCATTTTTTCTAATAAACGGTGTGTATTAGAAAAATTTAATATATTATTTAGTTTATTAGAAAATACATGTAGAATATTTTCTATGAAATTTCATACAAAAATATAATATCTCTGTATTATTTGATACACAAGATATTTTATATAATTTTAAAAAGTACAGAGAAGATTAAATATATATTTTAAATTAGAAAAAATATAATTTTGAAAAATATTTAAAAAATGAAAAGAAGTCATTACTTTATTTGTATAAATTATTGGGTTAAATTTGTTTTTAGTCCCTATACTTTGGGGCGATTTTGGTTTTAGTCCCTGTTTCAAACTAAGGTACAATTTAGTCCTTCAACTTTAGAAAACTCTGGTTTTAGTCCTTTTTACCAAATTTTTTTTAACTTTATTTGTTGTTTCAAGCACGTTTCATTATAGCATTTGGATTGTTTACACTATTTGACACATTTTTGCTTCAATGTTAACTGAGAAACGCGTTTGAAACAACAAATAAAGTTAAAAAAATTTGGTAAAAAGGACTAAAACCAGAGTT
>NW_014542925.1:2118453-2139984 GCF_000741045.1 Vigna radiata var. radiata | reverse complement strand
AAAGATGCTTACATGTATTTTCCAAGTTATAATACTTAACATAATGTTCCTTTTCTCTGCAAAAATACAATTTATTGTTGGATATTTAATTTTTTTTTGTAAAACAGAAAGCCCATAGGTTGGCCCTGACCCACAGGGCTTTGAGACTTTTTAGCCCTGAAGGCTTTTTTAATAAAGAGTATTTTTGACCCTGTGGACTTTTTTGGCCCCAACCCACGTGGGCTAGAGCCAGGGCTAGAGCCAGGGCTTATAATAGAGCCTCTTTGACAGCTCTAAGTACTCCTTTCTCTTTATCTCTGTCCCCAGCCGTTTGCTACTCTTTCCTTTCCTTTTCCTTTTCCTTTCCAATCCATGGCAGGAGAAGACCACGGCTGTGACAAAAACATTGCAGTAAAAAATGCCTTCATTAACTACAAAAGCGGATCACAGGATTTCAAAGACGCCACAATTACGACCCCAGCGGTTGAATCTGCCTTCTTAAACAAAGGATCAGGCCGCCAAGATTTCAGTCGCTCAAAGATTGAATGTGGTCCATCTATTTGGGAAAAATTCAAACGCCTTTTCAACTACGACGGAACCGAAACCAAGAAATACGGTGATTTTCCAGAGCATCCACCCGCGGAATTGACGGTACGTTGTGTATTCATTTTTCTCAGCTTTTAACTTTACCTTTAATTCATATACTCACTCTCTATAATAATCTATGTTTCGATGAATTTTTTAATTATTTAGCTTCATCCAATCAGAATATAACTTTCAAATTTATAATTTTATATACTGTACTTGAAAACAACATCTCATGCTTATTATGGTTTTCATGTTATTACCTTCAGCAAAATATTCCTTCCAAACCTGTTGAGGTGGTGAAAAGATCTTCAAGCATACCGAAGTCCAATCACAAAACTTCTACTTCCAAACGCTGATGTGAGGAAAAGTTCTTCAAAACTGCATTTTATAAATATCACTAACTATGATTGAATAAGTATAATATATATATATATATATATATATATATATATATATATATATATATATATATATATATATATATATATATATATATATATATATATATATATATATATATATACTCACTTAGCAACATTAATGATACTTTGCAGATTATTTTCTTTCATTATCTTGATATTACATTACTGTACAATTTTCCCTGTTCTTGTTTTAATCTATTCAAAAATAAAATTAGTTAATTATTACGTCTTTATTTTTTCTTTTATTACATAGTTTTTTGATTAACTTGTTATTTCTTTGAAAACGAAAGAAACCAGATTTATAAGGGTTAAGTTCATGGTGTAATTGAATTTTTTTAAAAGAAAACTTTTGATAAATCGTTTACATGTTATATATAATGTTAATGTACTATTTTATACATAATAATGTAAGGATAAACATTTCGTATAGAGTATATTAGCATCAGGTATATCATAAAACTTATGATTTATTTAACTTATGTTTCAAACTTATTTATTGTATTTCTAAATTTTTTTAATCTTAGAACAATTATCTAAGTGCATTTAAATCAATAAACAGTGTTTTACCAACACCACTAATTTATTTTCTTATTAATATAAACAAAATATATCATTAACTAATACTTATAAACTTTAATGGTGATTGGAATTACTTTTAAATCTTAGCTTCAAAATTAAAGACGTGTCTATTAACTTAGTTGACACTTAACTTCGACATTGTTGGATATAACAATACCTTGATCTTCATGTATCTAAATCCTATATTAGCATTAAAATTTTGTGAATCTATAAATAGAGCCATCACCTATCACTAGAAAAAAGATAATTTTTTTATCAGCCATTGTCTTTTAGCGGTTTAATAAACTGTTTAAAACATTTATTTTATTTTTTTTTATTTTTGTAACCGTCACAAAAATTTTAAATTATTTTAAAAATTTATTGACAGTGTGCAGGGACTAGTAGTGACTGATGACATGCATGGAGGTATTTTTGAATAAAGTCGAGCCTCTGCCTCCGCCCAGCGAACGGTTCCATGGAGCGCTCAACACTGTTTTCTTCAATGTCTGTATGAGATTGCTTGCGTGACAACAAGTCTTTCTTAATAAATATTTAATGTATTAATTATAATTTTCTGTATTTTTACATTGAGTAGTATATAGGTTTTTTTGTCATGCTCCTTACATGTATTAATTATGACTATCATAATGAATGAACTCTACTCTATTGTATGTGTTTATTATTAGAAGTATTCTTCATCTTTGTAATCTCCTAAAACAATTAATAACTTACAAATACCCATATATAAGTTTATCCAAAAACATGTACCTGCATAATGTTTTTCTCCCGTTTGCATGCAATCCTTCCTGCCTATATATTTCACGTTCTCTTCTTTTCTTTGAAACATAGAAACACTTTCTAATAAATGAGAAATATCTATTACATTCCTTTTTCTCTCAGCTTCTTCTTTCCTCTCGCAAGACTTTGTGTTTTTAAGTTATTTAAGTTAGTAATAATAAATTTTTAAACAATCAATAAGAAGAATAGCGTCTTATGTGAAGCTATTAATCTATACCTATTAATCTTTATCAAGAAAGAAAGAAAATAGAGAAATAATGATTTACTTCATTGCATCCATTGAATCCATCTTTATTATGGTTGATGGGGTCCATTGAATCCCTCAGTTCGCTGTTTTCCCTAATTTCTGGCGCCTGGGCGCCCCTAGAGGGCGCTGAGCGCCCTTTGATTCGCTATTGAAACTTAATTTATGGCGCCTGAGTACCTCAGAAAAGGGCGTTGGGCGCGACTTTTTGCTGACTTGGCACCCTAAACCTATAAAAGGCACACAGTTTTCAAGGGTTGCAACTTCTTGGTGGCTGAAGCTCTAAAACATCATTTTTGGACCTCTTGGAGTAAGTTTTGGACAGTGGGAACTCTCCCTTCTCCTTCCTTGGGTCTCCTTCTACTCCATTTTCTTCCATTGTAAGCTCAAGCTCTCCATGACTAAGTTTTCTTTTGTTGGGGAATGATGTAAACTATACAACTCATTTGTAAATGCACATGTTTTAAATGAAAATATGCTTCTTTCATGACTTGTTAATGTTTCTTTCTTTGCTTAAAGCTTGATATGACTTGATCAACCATGGCATGATGTTAGGGTTTACTTAGTATTGAGAAATATTTTGTGTACCTTGAAATGAACAGAAACACCTAAAGGAAATAGTGTCTAGGGATAGAGCTAGGACCTTTGGTTGTCTTAAACTTCCTTTCATAATGCGGGTGAACTTGTTGGGTTGCCAAGGGATTGGGATTTTAAGAGTGAACCTAGGCTTTCTCACTAAGGAATTGGGTTTAAGTAACTTAGCTAGTTGACAAGAACAAGTTAATGAAGAAGAGTGGTTGAGTGCATTTGCATAGGATTGTATTACTTGAAATCATTCTCCAACATATCCATTTCACATATTCATCAATCATTTCATTTTCAAGTGTTTTAGCCGCAAGTAGTTCAAACCTTTACTTATGGATTACTTTTACTTTCATTGCACAATTTCACACTAAAAGGGAATCATTCTTTAGCTTATGTTAGTTAGTTATAATACGATAGTAAAGTAGTAACTGAGTCTCTTGGGAAACGATATCCGGTCTTACCGGTTTTACTACTTGAGTGATTTGGTGCACTTGCAAAGTCTCAACAGAAGCATAACACATGTGCATGTACCAGATGAGAAACGAAGTAAGTTGGATGACAAAAGTAAAAAATACATCTTCATTGGTTACGATGCCAACTCCAAAGGGTACAAACTCTACAATCCTGATACAAGGAAAACAATCATTAGTCAGAATGTAGTGTTTAATGAAGAAGGAGAATGAGATTGGTTGACAAATTGTGAGGATAATACCTTCTTCCTGTGCATTGAAGAAGATGACGTGGAACGACAACAACAACCGGAAGAGGCACCTACTACTCCACCTACTTCACCAAATACAACCCTTCAAGGCGATGAAAGCTCAAGTGAAAAAGCCACGTTTTCGAAGTATCCAAGAAATTTATGAGGTAACTGAAAATCTAGACAATGTTACCTTATTCTGTCTATTTGCAGACTGTGAGCACATGAACTTCCAAGAAGCAATTGAAAAGAAGAGTTGGAGAAATACAAGGGATGAAGAGATCGAGGCAATAAAGAAGAATAATACTTGGGAACTAGTCTCGCTTCCAAAAGGGCACAAAGCAATTGGTGTCAAATGGGTCTACAAAGCAAAGAAGGACTCCAAAGGAGAAGTTCAGAGATGCAAAGCAAGATTGGTGGCGAACGGCTACAGTCAAAGGGCTGGCATCGACTATGACGAGGTATTTGCTCCTGTTGCTCAACTAGAAACTGTTAGACTTATTAGATCATTAACAGCTCAGAATAATTGGAAGATACACCAAATGGATGTCAAATCCGCCTTCTTAAATGGAGTTCTTGAAGAAGTCTACATTAAGCAACCACAAGGATATGAAGTTAAAGGAGAAGAAGATAAAGTCTTGAGATTAAAGAAGGCTCTTTATGGATTGAAACAAGTTCCGAGAGCTTGGAATGTTCGAATTGACAAGTACTTCAAAGAAGCGAATTTCATCAAGTGTCCATATGAGCATGCACTCTATATCAAAGCTCAAGATAAAGATATTTTGATCGTATGCTTGTATGTCGATGACTTGATTTTTACAGGGAACAATCCAAGCATGTTTGAGGAATTGAAGAAGGATATGACAATGGAATTTGAAATGACCGGCATGGGGATTATGGCATATTATCTCCGAATTGAAGTAAAGCAAGGAAATGAAGGAATTTTTATTACTCAAGAAAGTTATGCCAAAGACCTCCTCAAGAAGTTCAAGATGGATGACGTTAATCCAGTTAGTACTCCTATGGCATCAAGTTGAGTAAGGATGAAGAGGGAGAAAAAGTGGATTCAACCCTCTATAAAAGTCTTGCTGGAAGTTTACGCTATTTAACTTGTACAAGACCAGACATTCTCTATGTCGTTGAAGTCGTGAGTCGGTACATGGAAGCTCCAAAAACTACTCACTTCAAGTTTGCGAAGAGAATTCTTCGATATCCAAGGTACAACAAGCTTTGGCCTATACTACTCCATTTCTAACTATTACAAGCTTGTTGGATATAGTGATAGCGATTAGTGTGGAGATATGAATGACTGGAAGAGCATAAGTGGATTTTTGTTCTACATGGGAGACACAACCTTTACTTGGATGTCTAAGAAGCAGTCTATTGTCACTTTGTCTACATGTGAAGCAGAGTATGTAGCTGCAACTTCATGTGTTTGCCATGTTGTTTGGCTACGCAACCTATTGAAGGAGTTAAGCTTGCCACAAGTGAAGCCAACAAAGATTTTCGTGGACAACAAGTCGGCAATAGCATTAGCAAAAAACCCAATCTTCCATGATCGAAGTAAACACATCCACACCCGTTACCATTACATTAGAGAATGCATCAACAACAAGGATGTGCAAATGGATATGTGAAGACGCATGATCAGGTAGCAGATATCTTCACAAAACGCTGAAGAAAGAAGTCCTTATAAAGTTGAAAAGTTTGCTTAGAGTACAAAATCAAGTTTAAGAAGGGGCGTTGGAATATAAATTGATTTTGTATGTTTGGCCTAAAAGATAAAAGCCCAATATTAGCAAAGGCTCAAATAACATTCTAGAAAATCATATCTAGAAGGATATTAGAATGATCTACAAAAATATCTAAAGATTCTTATCCATAAGATATCTCTAGATAAGTTTGGAATTATAGGAATGTTTTAGAAAGTTCTAGAGAATAAGTTATAGCCCTTAGATGAATGTTGTAATGGCAAGATCTTAATCATTGGTTAAAGAGATATTACTAGTATAAACAGGGGATGGTTGTATCATTTCTAAGTAAGCTAAAAAAAGATTAAAAATATTCAATCCAACAAGTCTTTCCTTCACTCAAAATCTTCTAACATCTCTCAATCTTAAACACTTCCTTCTAACCTTTAAACTTTCCTCCCGAGGTTTCCTTTTCTTCTTTAGGTACTTTAAATAGTTGTTTCACACTATAACAAATTTTGTGCCCTATTATTCCATTTTAGGGTTCCCACGTCTGCAATTGGTAATAATTGCAAAAGAAAACCTACCAAGGAGCTCCTATATCTCTTAGCTGCAAAACCCAAGTTCATGCATAATCTTTGTTATCTCTCTAATTTTTCTTCACAAGTGTTTAAACATTCAACAAAAAGACTATAGTACTAGTACTGTATGAAAATATGACATGGGAGATTTTGTGTTTGATCCACAGCATGCATTTGCATTTAATTGTTTCAAACCAAAAACTCATCTGCATCAGTCTTTCCATGCCTAAATAATACTTTATTCTTATGGTTCCATAATTCCCAAATAATTACCTTCCAAACATTGTTTTATTTTCCATTTAGTTCCAATAGGTAAAACGTTTGATTGCGGTTGGTTATGATACACTGACTTTATACCCACCTACGTATCACACTGTTTCTAACTACATTTGGTATATAGAACAACAGCATAATAAGTGTGTAACATTCATTTCGATTTACTTACATAAGTCACAAAAAATATTATATATTCCTACACCATTGTATGCTATAAAATGTCGTTGATTGGTACCTTATTAAACAATTGAGAGTTCTCACTTACTAAAACATTTTTCAATAAATTATATGCAGACAGTACCGTAAACATTCCATCCTCATCTTTCCAAAACCGTCCTCATTTTCACTATAAAACAAAAACAATTCAATATCAAGAACAATTTAATGGAGAAATCCACCCATTATAAAAAATGAAATATTCAAAACAACTACTATTTCAATTTGAATAATGAAATGGAGATATAGAGTACCAATCTCAATAAAATACATTCAAGATGATTTAGTGTGATAGAAGAAAAACCTTGCTGAGATAAATAAAATAACGAGATTCAAGAAGATCATGACTAGAGTGAAAAACCTCTTAGATATAAACAAAATCCTATAATAGATAAAATAAAAGATAAACATGAATTTATAATTGATAAGAAAGTTTTTGAAAGATGTCAAAAATAAATATGTAAAGACTTAATTCAAATATAATGTATAACTTAGTGTGAGACTAATTCATGCAAATGTACGGTATTATTATTTTAATATTATGTCTACTAATATTATAAGAAAACAAAATTTCTTTTAATAATATTTAATGTGGACTTAGTCAATGCTACTTATTTATAAATAAAAATTATATTTTTTATTATTGAACATAGACTTGACCCATACTATTTCTTTGTAGATTAAAATTATTTTTCTTATTCTTCGACATTGATTTGACTAACACGATTCTTTTATAAATAAAAAATATTGTTTTTATTACTTAAGGTGGGTTTAAACGACATTACATGTATGTAAATACTTCTTTTTGTATTACTTAATGTGTTAGCGTGGATCTGACACTAGTATTTCATAAATAAATATTAACATTTTGTTTATTATTTAGTGTGGACTTGACCCACACTAACTTTTTATGAATAAAAATTAAATTTGGTTTTATTATGAAACCGACTTTAACATATAAAAATGTGTCCAATACCGTTGTTATACTATATAAACCAATGCTGCATTGTGAAAGGTAATTCATTGATATCTTTTATGAATTTTTATGTTAGACATAATGCATATGATGTCTGATGAGTTTGACATCAAAGATAAACATATTAGAAAAAAAAAAATGCAAAAGATGGTTAGCACACTTTCTTAAAGAAAAAACATGTTATCAAACTTTTTCCACAAACATATCAGAATCTAACATAAATTTAGTGATGAAATTGTCATATTTTTCATTAGTGAGCTTTTCTCAAGCTAATTTTCTCTCGAAACTATTAAACTTTCTTGGGAACACACTTCTCTAATTTTGAATATCTAATAACCATTCTTTTAAATATATATACTATGTTATGTTTCTTAACAAGTCAAAACATATTCTTCTCTAAGTGCATAGATTTTGGTTATCCAGATTTAATCATTTTTCATATATCTATTTCATACTTCCTCAAATCTATAATCTATGTATTTCTCCCTCAAACGAGAAAATAATTGGAATGACAATAGATGAACATGAATCTTTGTTATGAATCTATGTTTGATCTTATAAAAGTATTATTAGTCGCATGTTTTATATTATAAAGGTAATCATTAGTATCAGATGTTATGTAATTAGAGTATGAAGACTTAGTGCGTGGGTGTTGGGTTGAGCAGCTTTACGTGAATTCATTTTAGGTGTTAGTGGGACCATCTTAATTATGAGTATTGTGACATTAATACGCTTTATAATTGTCATATATTAATACTGTCATGATGGAAATAGTGGTAAAACCCAATCATATGATAAATTAATTTGACGCGTCGTTGAAAGATAGGCATTGAGTAGATCTGAGAACTTGAATTTTTCGATTCTGTTCACACATTTTTTCACTATGTTGATTGGGTGCGTGCAATCTGGGACTATGAATAATGTTTATTTATAGCCACTATATAGTAACTAGCTAGTTAAGTATTTGTGTCCTTTTCTCCATGTCGGTTGGTGTAAGTAAAACAACGTTAGAATAATAATCCAATTGCTATCTATCCTCGTCAAAAAATATTCAAAGCTTTTGCATTGATGCCAGGAATGCCAGCTTTTTGAATAATCTTTGTGGACGGGTGAGGTTAGGTAGAAGATACTGTGAAGAAAACAGATTCATTTATTATTTATAGATTAAGAGAATTCAAGAATAAAAGTGTTTCGATTTCAAGGTTGAGTTACTTCAAACACCTTTACAATTTGTCTTTCAATGTCGTTTGGTCACGCTTTCTGTCCTTCTTCTTCGCTCTTTCGTTCGGAAGTGTACTTGCCAAAGGTTCTCTGATACTTAAGTCAGTATATCGTCCATGCAATTATTTTGATTAGTAATAAATGCAAAGTAAATATGAATCACCTACCTTTAACCTGTATTTATAGTTTTTACCATGGATATAGGATTAATGAAGTCTTAATCACGACCCAATCTCGACCCCAATGACTCTAATAACTTTTTACCTTAAACCTTGTATAAGTATGATTACGAGTTCTCACTGACCATTCATCCTAAACTGTCCGGCCAGATTAATCACGAAATGATCCTATGAGTGTCCAATCCATCTAGTACAAAAAGTAATCAAACTCTAAAGATAATTATATAAAAGTATAAGGATCAAATAGTTGGTTATTGTAAATACAACGAATAAAACACTTAGTTTAAATTTATTAAACTTCATGTCTATTGGGATTTGGTCATGTTATATGTCTAGGCTTTGGGTAGTATGGTTTGGTTTGCTTTTTTACACATTAGAGTAAATCATAGGGATTTTGGTGACAACAACTTTGTTTTATTTTGTAAAAAGGTTAAAGTTTCAAGTTCTATCTACTTTTGGTTTTTGTTAATAATTAGTTAAAATTTTGGAGAGTAATTTTTACAACAAAAAGTGCTTTAGGTTATAGCATAAAATCATAGCCTAAAACATGAAGACATTTAGGTTACAGTTTTCCAACCGTGGATTAGGTTTGCCTGGCCGTAAATAATAAGTCACAGTTTTTTGTGTAACAATATTTTTTAAATGGTTAATTAAAATCTTAGGAATCACTACAGTTTTGAACCTGCTTTAGAGTACATTTATTAAACTGATGTTTTATGTTTTAGATTACAATAATATATGTATTGACTTTGAGTTTAAGACAAATTTATTAAATTATGGTTTTAGACAATTGTTTTTTTTTTTTTAAACTGCATAAATTGTTTACACAAAAGTTCATGATGAAAAAATTGTAAATATCTTCGAATCATAATATTATATAATTAGAGATCACACATCAACACTTGAACAATATTAACATCCATAACCAAATCCATAATAAATATGATTAATCCGTATAATTCAAACCATAATATTAAAATAACTATAACTACAACAAATGTCTCCCCTAATATTTAGTCTACACTGTAAAATTTTACAGTATAATCTTTTTTCCTCTGAATGATTCGAAGTCTACAACCTTTTGCCAAATGGCCATTTTAGGTTTCTCTGAGCTCTTCACCCAACAAAGTTTCTTATCAACCTATTCACTCTTTCTTTATTTTTCTTGAAGGTCTTTCTTAGGTCTTTTTCTAGGCTTTTTCTTAGAGCTCGATCAACTTCAATCATATATGTTATCTGAAATGAAGAGTCCAAAATGCAGTTTTAAACAACTTTTAAACTTTATGCTCCCGAAAACGCCAATGACAGCAGGTACACCTCTGTCAAGAGCAAACTGAACTAATGCTTCATGATTAACCTGAGCAAACAACCTGACATAATATAGCAAAAGTAATGATGCAGGAACACAACCATCACATATAAGTGTAGCTATATTGGCTCTTATCACATAAACTAAAACTATTTGATCCGTTTGCTTCTGATCCTACACCATCTGTAATCCAATGCCAACGTAAAGCCAGCAAAACTGCAGGATTATTCCTCATCTACATAGAAGCATTGCATAGTATGAAATCTTTATGATTGAGGAGTCAGAGTCAAAAAATGAACAGACCGAATGGTAAAGTAGAAAGAAAGAGTTACCAAAATTAATCACACTATGCTTAAAAGAAGGCAAGGAATTCAAAAAAATGTTTTCTGGAGATATAACCAGCTTATCTAATCCTAATTTTTCACTAAAAAAAACTTTCATTCTCCTAAATGCCAACATTAATGTTCTCATTTCAGCTTTTGCTTCTAATGAAGCAAACAAACACGTTGCAAGTTTATGATACATTAACATGGAAAAAAAAAATCCAGTTATTGATCATCAACTCATTAGTTACCACTTAATAAACAATGAGGGTAAGAAGTTGTTAACAAAATGTTAGACGGATACAACTTATGATTACAAACATAGAGAAGGAAATAAGTGCGAAAAATAAATATTTAAATAATTAAATTGAAGCCAATGTTCATGTACAACATAGACAGTAATTAATTTAATTGGATAACAAAGATAATAGTTGAATTATATGTGCTTAACAATTATTTTACAAGTATAATAGGAAGCCAAATGAAATCTAACGTAAAACATTATCGTATAGGTGTTTAATTGCCAAGACCATTGTTTATATATGAATAATTGTGTGTCTCTATCTCTAGACACAACTAAGAGTTCAAAATGTTAACTGTGATGGAGATAATATTTAATATATGTTTAATAAAAGTATCATTTACATGAATTTTTTAAAAAAGGACTTGTGTTTTTATCACCAAAATTTTCCTTATTAATTATCCAGAGCACTAGCATTTCAATATATATTCATGTACTTTAACAAAGTGTGCATAAAATATACCCACATTTGTGCAATATCTGAAGTTTTTGGATGGTAGACGTAATAGACACGGAGCAGATCAGATAGTTTGACATTATATTTTCTTTATATTACCACTTAATAACTATTAATATTACTAGTTTATTTTAAAATTTTATTTATGTTTATTTTTATTAGGGTTATTACTACAAGGAATTGTAAAGTGAGAGGTATAAAAAAAATTGGGTGTGAAATGATCATTTTTTTCTTTTTTTCTAATGACACTTGTGTTACTTGGATATTCCTGCTATATTCTTTTCCACTCGCTAGGTCTCTCTGCATTCTTTATTTTGGTATCTCTCCTTCTCTCTAGTTCTTCTTACACGTTCTCTTTTCTCTCTCTCTCTCTCTCTCTCTCTCTCTCTCTCTCCTGCAGAAAATAGAAAGGAGCGTCTCCTTCTGCATAGTTTGATGGAAATGAAGGAGAATTCAGTTAAGGTATGAGTTCTCAAGCTTGCATCTAAAGAATATTTTCCTTCTGATCCTCTTTCATTTTCCTCGTTATATCACTGTTACTAATTATTAGACCTGTACTTGAACTCTCTTTCTAATCAACCAAAAATGAAAAAAAAAAAAATGATTTCTTCTGTACTTCTGTGACACTATCAATATTGTGCCTGAGTTGGTGAATTGAAGGATCCACAGCCAACCAACACACTAGAGAAATCCATAACACAAACATCTCAAGCTTGTTTTCACTTGTTTGTGGCCATGGAGGTTCAGTTTTGGTTCTCCAATTAAAGCTTAGAGGTTTCTTTGAAACCCTATTTTTACATCTTTGTCTGTTCTAACGGTGGATCTAAATGTTTTCCCTTCTTGTCATACAGTTATAGGGCGCCTACCATGTAGTCTTTTTTCCTTTTCGTTGTACATGGCTGATCCACGAGATCGACGCTGTTGTGTAAGGAGAAAAACCAAAACCCTTTTGCCTTTTATAAGAGTTGAGTCCTTTTCCCTTTCTCTCTCTTAATTGCTTCCCGTTTACTCCATTAAAATTGCTATTTTCGCAAAGGGTTTATGAGCTCCAAGTTTTCTACTCATGGGATGCTCTTGCAGGCGTTGGATCTTGTCCTTAGACAACATGGGCTAACACAAATTATGGTATAAAACAATGACCTGTTGAGATCGAAACCAATGATTAGGTAAACTCATAAAGTGAAAACTGATTAGGGCTGTCCCAAATTAATGACGGGGTAAAAGATTCAGACATTGATGACAAAACTACGACACAGACTTCTTTTCTTTGGTAGTTGTAAAACACTAATGTAAATTTTACAAGTTACACTATAATACGATTTTAACCGTCTTTTACATATCTTCCCATTCCCTTATTCTATCATCAGTTACTTTGTGTATCCCTTTTTTTTTTTATTTTTCCTCTCCTAATCAATGTTATATATATTGTTAACTTTTTCTCTCTTTCTTTATTACAACCGTTTTTCACTAAAATAAGTCATACTCCCAGATATAATACAAACAAAAAGGTGAAATAATGAAGCATATTCTGTATTCCCCATTTTCCAGCTAAACAAGAGGTACACCTAATGTATAACACAAATTTTAAATCATATATAATATGTATGAAGTTGTGTTTCGTTAAATATAGTTATAACACCTTTGTTATGCATACATTTTATAATATCATTCTAGTACCCTATATCGTTCTTCTAGCCACAAATTTATTTATTAATCTTTTAAGAAACTCGTGTTGCAGGCACCAATTCCGGAACCTGTTGAACCTGTAGCTCCATCAACCAGGAGCAAAACCAAGTCCGTGGAATATGAAGGTATATACTCTTCTTTACATGAACGGATTCATTCATATACTTTGAATATTTTCACTCTTCTTTGCTACAATCTATTCAAGTTTGCTTTAGTAGAAGAAGAGTAATATTTGATCACCTTTTTATTCTTCAAACTCGAAAAACTTTGCAGAACTCTCCTTGGAAAAGCAAATTTTTCAGGCTTCCCCATTCGTCGTCATTAGCGCAGCTCTATCGTTTATATCTGCGTTCATCTATATGCTCTTTTCGCTTCTTGTATTCGCAGCTCGTTTCCTCTTTGTTTATCTAAATGCCGCTACCAATTGGCTAATGAAAACCACGGAGAAATTAAACGCCAAGGGTAAGGGAAGAGAGAGCCACGTGAATCGTGGAGAAACCAACAATTTTCTGGAAGCTAGTTTCAGTGGGAAAGATAAAGAGACAAGGAACACAGAAACCAATAACCCTAATCAACATGGCAACTACAAAGAGAATGAAAGATTGGATGCTTCCATCATTACTGGCTGCCAAACTGTTAATTCTGTTGACCATGGCTATGCAATTGATAACTGCTTTAACAACTATGGCGACGGGGAGCAAGACTACAGCTATTGTGAGGTTAACAGTTCTACAAGTAAAGATTCCTATAACAACCATGCATCGGGCCTACAAGCTCTCAGCGGTGCAAACATTTGCACTTCTAAAATTGAAGATGCCTTTAACAACATGAGCAAACGTGACCAAACTTTTAGGGGTGCAACGATTGGCAATTCTAAGGAGCCCAAAGCAATTCGTCGTGTCTACAACAATCGAAAGAACGGAGTCCAAAACTACGATGGTTATACAAATTTGCTGGGGAAAAATAATGAATGAACACCAAAGTCTTGACATTCAAGAGAGAGAAAAAGTATGGATTTTACAGACAGTTATTGTTATCATGCAATTTATTTATCGTATCTCAAGACTATGTTTATTGTTGGTATGCATGCATGGAACACCATATAGAACCGTTTGAAGTTAATAGCTATATGTTCTACTCTTCTTTCGCATATGATTTCTCCTTCGTTTCAGTTTCACACATTTTAAAATCTGCATGACATGTTCTAAACAGATTGATCAAGGATTCATCTAAATGTAATTAGTTTAGTTCAATTAAGATCAGAACTGTTCTTTCATCAGTTGCAGCTAGAAGGGTTGGGACCAGAAGTTAGTTTACATTTATGAAAAACAACTTGTTGAAGTTAAAGTTTATTTTTTCTGTAGAAGGATTAGGTAACCTTATTGTTATATATTTTATACTATATAATATATTTATGTAGTTGTTTAAAATAAACTCGGATCAAATCATGTTTCAGAAAATCAGTTTAAAGCACTATTGGTTTTTGTGATTTTTTTTTTCTTAATCACATTGGCCTTTGTAAGTACGGGAAATGAAGACGAACAGATTTCATTATTTGATATTGATGTTGGAAATTAGTTGCTGAGTATAATTTAATTTTAAATTTACCAATCCAATTTAAATTTCAAAAAATGTATCAGTGATTTTGATTTTTTTTTCTCTTAATTCTCTCTTTCTTAATGTTATCTCTATTTTCATTTTCAGTTTATTCTAATAAACTGCTACAATACAATTTTCACTAACGAACACTTTTATCGTCTGATTATGTCATGCACCAGCTGATTTACAATGCAATAAAAGAGAAATCACATATAAAATGCACTAATATTTTTTGCAAATATAATATACATCACACACTTATACAAATAAGTTTGATATTTATAATTTTTTTATATACAAAAGAAATAAGTGACACTTATCTCAAATACGTTTGTCTAATTTTATATCATTGCTTCTATAATGGCTAAAATATTAACCATTTCCTATTTACCAAAAGCTTTTGCTTCTTTACAGCATAACTTTTTAATATGTTGTTTTGAGAATAGTATTAGTTTTTTCTTTGGATATTAAAGAATATAAATTATAAAAAACATTTGGTTATAATTTGAGATAATATCTTTAAAAAAAATTTTAATTAGAGAAATAAATTTATAATTTTTTATTTTATTTTATTTTTCTTAATTTTCCTAATTTATCTATTTTTCTTTTTAAAAGAACTAGATTATTACAAATAAAGAATATAAAAATACATTTTTCATCATTAATAATAATAAAATAAGTCTTTTTTTTTCTCCTTGATATTAAACCCTTCTGATTTTGAAATTCTATTCCGCTACACAGAGTCACCACCGTCACTGTCCCCGACAACCAGTACTCTTATTGGGAATGTTTTTACACTAGATAACAAGATAATTTTTTTTGAAACTTAAGCCAATCCTTGCTCTAGTCCTAGACACTTAAAACAAGTTAGGAAAGAGAAAAAAAAAACTGTAAAAGACTTCAATGATTGTTGGAAGGTTAATTTATTTGTTTGGATAATGGTGTACAGTACGAACCTATGAGAACCACATGTTCTTCCTCGCATTTTCATTTGTCTTTTCAAAATTCTGATTGGTCATTTGTTTTCTGTGTTGGACCATGTCTTAATTGGTGTTTTTCTTTTGTCGGCTGTTGTATGATACCAATGCTACATAGGTTGTTATATCCTTCAAGTTCTTCAATTTCCACGAATTTCTTACGAAACTACATCTATTCCACACATAAAAAACCTAATATATTTACTTATTTTTCTTAAATTATTTTATATTGAAAAATAAAATATATTTTTAATAGTGTTAAATACGTAAGAAAAAAAATGAAATGCCTATGTACAATTGTTCATATAAACAATTTTAATTTTATTAACTGTTTAGGTTTTAATTTTAATTGTAACTAAATGCATTCCATACAACTTCTCAAGTTTCTCAGATTTGCGGAAACTGGACTTTCAGCCAATACTTTTGCAAAGTAAATATTTATTTTAAGCCAGAGAAATTCAATAAAATTCATAAAAAGAGCATAGAATTAAGAAATATAAAAAATTTAGAGAAAAATAGTTTGGCCTTTCAAAACTCAGTGCAAAAATATATAATCACGAGAGAATCAAATCATGCAACTTCAGGCAAAGTATCATATATATGCTCATATTCAACACAAAATATTTTCATGTAGAATCGGAAATCTTCCCTTAACCAAGAAGCAAACAAGTTGTGAAGCCTTTGGATGGAGAAAATAAAGAATCTTGGAGCAGTCTTCTCGAATGGAAGCAACATATATGTATAGCACCACCAACTAAGATTTTCATTGACTAAAATCAAAGCATTAAACATGGTTAGAGAGGGTTAGCCAAGAAAGGAGAAGAAAATAAGTGAAGTACTCACCAATGAACATTACATCCAAGCACTGAAAGCAAGGAATAAAAGTTATTTGAAGGTTCACCTCAGCTTTGGAGTTTTGGAGAGAAGGGAAAATGAAACAAAATTTGTGGAGATACATGCGTCCAAATAGGAGGATGGAAGAAACGAGGAAAAGTCAACCAGTTGATATTAAGACTAAAATATATAAGTCTAACTTATTTTAATCAATTTTTCATAAAAAATTTATTTCTAAAACCATCCATTGTAAACAAGAGAACGGGTCGGGTTCGGGTCGGATAGTGTGATATCCGAACCCGACCCGCCGGATAAAACTGTACCCGAAACCCGACCCGCTACCCGCCGGTATCCGCCTAAAAAAAATCCGCGAATATTTTAAAACCCGCGGATATCCGCGGATACCCGCAAATATTTAAAAAAATATATTTTTATAAATTATTAAAATAAAATTTAAATAGAATTACAAAAAAAAATTATATAAAATATAATATAAATTAAATTAAATATAAATTAAAATTTAATTTTTGTTTAGGTTGAATTGATTCGATGGTGACTTATATAAAAAGGTCTAAATTTTATTAGGATAGAAGAGGAAGATTGTACTTAGATATCACTTATATATTTATAGAGCCTATGACAAACATGCCCATTGATTAACCATTAGTGCACTATATTATATTTTTAGGCAATCAAATCCAATAATAAATAATTAATATCGTATAATAAATAATTAATATAGTATATTTTGCAAAAAGAGTAAGACAATCTGAATTATTAATTAGTGTGGTATATTTTTAGGCAATCAAACCCAATAATCAATAATCAATACCGTATATTTTGTAAAGGGTAAGACAATCTAACCTATTAATACCGGTTAATTTTCAATAAATGACAATTAATTTCGATCGGTATATTTCATATAGTACAATTTTAATTAAATTTAACCTTGTAAAATATAAATTAATGTTAATTTTAATTATATTTAACTTAATAAAATAATTTTTTTTTTATTTTTTGCGGGTAGCGGATATCCGCGGGTACGGATAGTATAATATCCGCACCTGACCCGTTTATAAGCAGGTATTAAAATATCCGCTATCCGCGGGTTTCGGGTAGTAAATATCCGTGGGTATCAACTATTTGTCGCGGATTTTTTTGCCATCCCTAGTACTGACTAGTTAAAAAAATAATTTATATCTTCCATATTTTTTAAAGTAATTTCATCTTGATCTTGAAAATTTAAATATTTAATTTAATTTTTAAAATTGTAAATGGGAACCAATTTTATTCTTCAACATTACAAACTTTCACATTTTATACTTTAAAATAGCTAATTTTAACCATGATAATTAATAACTATGATACTCATACTTCAATTTAGATCACCCATCATGTTTGACATCTATATGTGTTCAATACTTTATGATACTTCAACCGTATTTATTATTAATAAAGTATTTAATTTATATATTATAGTATTTTATGATGACAATAATTTATAATTTTTATGTTGATAATATTAATATATATAATTTTAATTTGGATTCACGTTAATAATCATGAAAATGTTTTCAAGAATTATATATTTTTCAGTATTCAATGTACCATTTGTTGAGATTGTTGACAATACAAACTCTATATCAAATTAAATTAGTTTTTGATGATGACAACATAGTGCTTAATAACATTACACATGTTCGAGTATTACATGTGTTCGAGTATTACATGTTCTTGTTCTGAAGTGTTTGTTATATCTGGTGAACATGTTTTGTTGATTTACAATGTACGTTTCTATGATTGATTGAGTGTTATATTTGTAGAAACATGCTTAAAAAAAAAGTATATACGGTGGAGGTTATTTTAAGGAGGTGATAAAAAACCTCTGCAAATCAACATTTTTTCGAATCATTATAATGTACTGTATAAAGGCTAATAATTGTGGAGGGTTTCAATTCTTTTTGAAGAGTTTTATAACTTGCTACATTTTTCTTTTACTATTTTTTTCTTTTTCTATTTTTTTCAACTGCACCCTCTCAAAATTTTAAGTTTAGTACATCCTTTTTCCCAAATTTGAAAACCAAAGTTCTAAGCGCGATTTCCCCCTTCTGCTTCTTCATCCATTAATTTCTTTTTCACTCTCACAGTACAGAAAACTAAAAACCCTAATAATCGGTTATCACTTCCAAATCTTGCAAATCTCAAGGGGTCGAAGCAATTAGTGTCCCAACAACACTTCCTCCTATTACCAGCCCTTGTCCTCCACCAGGTATGGTCAAAGTAGTAGCGGCTGGCGGACAACGGACAAGATCTCGAACCTACCGTGGAGTGTGACGATGGTGTCAGAAGAAATGGATTGGCATAGGGTTATATTGGTGACAATTCCAGTGCTGCCTCCTTAGCGGCAGCGTGCGAAGGTGGAGACGCTATTGATGGTGTCGCAACCATCGGTTACTTCCATGTCGTGCGTTTTGAAGGTATTATCCCTATCGTGAGTGATGATGATAAGGGGTTTTCTTTGATATGATGAATCTTTCGCAAGGTGTTCTTGAAACCCTCTTAAATCAGGCTAAGGGAGGTTATATGCTTCGATATGTCTTCTCTCAATATCATTTATTTAGTTTTAAAATTTTGCTTGAAGCTTGGGAATAAATGCTTGCATACTTGTTGAAAATGCAGGTTTAAATCCCTCTGTGGCATGGATGGGATCCTGCTTTGTTGTGATGGGTGTCCCTCTGCTTATCATTCAAGGTGTATTGGTGTGTTGAAAAATCATATACCAGAAGGGCCATGATATTGTCCAGAGTGCAAAATAAATATGTTGGGGCCAACCATTGCAAAGGGAACATCACTTCGAGGGGCTGAAATATTTGGAAAGGATTTGTATGGGCAACTCTTCATGGGAACTTGCAAACGTCTACTTGTGTATGCTCAACATCTTTGTGCTTAATTTTTGTTTGTTTTGTTAGCTATCAGTAGGTGGTATTTCTGACATTAATGAGATTTGAAGTTCGGTTCTAAAATCTTTAGACTTGAAACTTTTCTTAATTTTTTTACTCACTTCGATTTCTGATGTCATATCCTTATGATCTTGTAACTTGCCTTATTGCAGGCTGAATATTGGCAATGCTGAATCCTGTCTTAGGTACTACAATTAGAATGAAGCAATCAAATTTCTTATGGGCTGCATCCAGACTTCTCTTTTGTTGGGTAATCTGATCTAACTCTTTTTGTATCTTTTAGTATTATTTTAGGGGCTTTTGGTAAGGTATATAAGTCTGCAATAAATAATTTATTTTCCCCCAACCTGTCTTAGGAATTAGGTACATCTTCTATCTAGGTGTACTCTATTACAATTTTAATCTAAATGGTCTTTTGTTTTATGTGGGCCAAACATGGAAGGTTTATTTGGGTTGATTTCTAATTCCTTGCATACCGAATTAAATAGGAAATTCTGTTAATCAAAACAAATTGTTAATGTAAAAAATTGCTCTCTGTCACCTATTTAATTTTTCTCATTTAGTATCTTGTGTATCTGCAGTACAGCTTGTTATATTTTTGCTTCCTTATTGACTCTTATGCCTTCTCTTCTGCAGGCTTTTCCATATCATTAGTTTTATCTTTTAATTATCAGTACCCAAAAAGATCGTACATTGGCGGCATTTAAATATATTGAGTTACATGATATTTTAATAAATGTCAATCAACAAGAAAATCCTATAGCACTGCCAGCCTTTTAATTATGGTTGTCTTTTGTATAATGTGATATGCAGAATTGGTCCCACTGTAATACAACTGAATTCACTACTGTTGAGGATATACGCAAGCCCCTTGTGTTGAAGGAACTTAGAAAATTGTGGGAAAAGGAAGAACCTGATCTACCATGGGAGGAGGGAGAGTTGAAAAACAAGTTCTAGAGGTAAGAGGGTTATCTAACTCTGGACTATGGTTGCTATTATTTCTACATATTTTGTTGTAATTTTTACTGAAACATATTTTTAAAGTTGTTCCGCATGCTCTTTACCAACTATCTTACTCTCACCAATCATTATCGAGTGGTGAAGATAATTTTCCATAGTTAAAAATTGTTAGCTAATGAGTTATTGATTTTTATCTTTTACTAATATTAGTTATGGCTAATGTATAACTCACTACTTTATCATTTGATAAACATAGATAACATGGTTAATTTTAATAAATTTAACCTTTCATTTGTTGAGTTGAGATGAAAATGTGGGTGAGACTATGACAGAGAATCCATTTGAATAACATACACATTGGAAAATAATATTTATAGAATAAGTCACAAATATAGGAATGAGAGTATATGTTCTGCTTCTAATACATGATTTTAACACAACATGTGTTTCTTGCTATTCCAAGAAATCAAAATTTTTCCAATAATTGTATAGTTATAGTATAGTCTTCTTCAACTTGTGTTTATGTTTTGTTCATAAATAAACTAAAAAGATTATATAGTTATAGTATGGTATTCTTCAACTTGTTTCTTTAAATATTGTGGTTTTTTATTATTTGTTTGTTGGTTTTATTGTAGGGTAGCACATGTTTAAAAAAAAAATAGTCGAGTTCACAAACACGGTTGAAAGTACCTACCAAATAGGAAAAGCATGAGAAACCTCAACAAACTCATCCAAGTCCAACATATATATATTGATTCGAAAGTTAAAACTCCAACAGGATGATGTTTTGTAGTGGTTTTTTTTAGGTCATCAACATTTTTCAATTGGTGTAGTTAGATTTTTTAGTCAATCTTGTAATGTTCTTTAAACAATATTATGTATTTTTTTTTTTATTTACATTGTAATGGTCAATAAATGTATATTATCTTAAATTATTAATAAAATTAATTTTGATTACTTTTTGTGTACTTTATAATTTTATATATTTCTTATTATAAAATATAAAAAATAAATTTAATTAAATTAAAAAGTTATGAATATAGGTGGGTAAATTATAAATAAAAGAGGTTTTAGACCTCCACAAAATAAGTCATTAATAAAAGAGGTTAAA